>NC_050533.1:27311994-27324180 GCF_002922805.2 Oryzias melastigma
CCCCCCCCCCCCGAGTTGCTTCTCAAGAGGCTTCTCACAAATTACACTGAATAAAATGCCAATTGGTGTGGAGAATCTTTTCTTATTATTTCCTTAATAAAAATAAAATGAATGAATAAAATCATGAAGTTCAGAAGGCCCAAGCAGGCTGCCAACCCCCTCCCTCCCACAGCCGCTCTTTGTCGGTCAGCCATCTTTCCAAGGGCCGGTTTAGCTAGCAACCAAGCTCTGTCATTGTCAGCAAAAAAAGTTGATTGAGTTGATAAGGTTTGGTTACCCTTCTGTTTGTGAAACCTGCACTTCAGCATCTGTTCAGGTCCTCCTGGGACAAATCTAGTCAATTGAGCTGCAGCTCATGGAAACTTTTGGGGACTTTGAGACGCACCAGACACAGTCTGGTTGCAACTGTGTGGATGTTGTATGCGTCTGGGGGGGGGGGCTACACTGGATCCATAGTGCCACACTGACGGAAGCCCAAAGGGACAAATCAAGTCTGTTGAACAACAAGCAGCAAGAGAATAAACAGCAACAACCAGAACATTCACAAACAAAAAGTAATAATAAATACAAATACAAATAAAGCAACAATATATGAATTGACAGAAGGAATTTTATCTGTGCTTAATTATCAATGGATTGTGATGGATGGAGGTAAAAAAAAAAAAAAAAACATTTGAAATGTCAAACTGCTGACACAACAAATTAGAACCCAAATGTCACAATTGTCTTTTGTGTTTAGCTAGGTGAAAGAGGACACACCAGCAGGACCTCTTTACTGCTGAGTACTGTTGGCCTTCACGGTTCAAAAACTGACAGCTAACCAAACAGTGATGGGGACTGTGGTTACAGACCGTCTGAATGTGCTCTCCAAGCAGAGCCCTTCAGGATTCCAAGATTCCTGATGTTTTGTACTCTAATGGTTTAATTTATTGATTTATACATAATTCTCCCAGATTTCTCAAAATTATTGAATATGAATCTGTGTACAATGATTTATTCACTGTCCTTCAAGCACAAAAAGCCAGACACTGCCAGATAAATGTGTTTTATGACATTAAAGGAAAGGTTTCAGGGAGGGAAATGTCTGTATAATGTATAACTTTGCCGTGCAGACATTTGACCTTCATTCATACTTGTCCTGACTGCTCTAGCAGCAGGATCTTATCTCCTCTTCACCTCAGCCAATCAGCACTCTTCCTTTCTGTTAAATTACATGATAATCTGTTTTCTCTCCTTAAGACTGCTTTGCTCAAATCCTCCTACTGGCCCACCTCCACCTGCCGAGTCTCTGCTCCACACCCACCACAGCCTCTTCCTATGTACCTGCAGCTCTACAAGCTGTCTCTGCAGAACTGAAACCTGAGGCCGGGAATCGATTAAAAACACATCACTCATTAATCCCAAACCTGGAAAAAAAAAAATCAATCGTGATTAATCGCGGTTACTTTTTTGTTTAATTGTAGAGTATTTGTCAGCCATATATTTTCTGCAAATATTCATAATATGAAATCACACACAAAATTGTACATTTAGAATGTTTATTTTTAACTCTTTGCAACCTCAGCCACCAAAAATAAGAATTTCTCTCCTAAGAACACTGATGTCCATTTCCAGCTTATTCCTTTTTTCTCATAAATGCTTATTATTGTGTTTGTGTTGAACAATAATAGAAACATTTTTGGGAGAATTTTGATCCTGCTGGATTTCAGGTCGGCTCGGCTGGAATCTCAGGTGGAGGCGTGTCTGTCCACACTGAACTGCTCGCCTCTTGTAACAGTGGTGGGCGGGACTTTTGTGGTGGTGAAACGTGGACTGCGCGCAATTTGTTGACAGCACCAGGGCTCGGTATGGTAAAAACATTAATGTAGGTCACAATCCAACATAAAATATTGATCAGTTTCCTCGTTGTTGGATTTCTAATAGCACACAGCTCTGTTTGGCTCCGCCCACCAAAGCGGATCTTTCTCTCTGCAAAGTCAAACCTTACAAACATGAAGCAACAGTGATGGACCCACTGAGGATCAAAGGCCTGTTACATATGGAAGTGTTTGTGACTCATAATTCAAAATAAAAGTCTATACTGGAAATGCTTTTTCGTTTCACAATGTACTTCCATTGCTCGTCTCTTAAATGAAATTGAAGAGCACTTGTTAGAACAGCTTTCAACACCGCTCACTCTGTTACTTAATCAAAATTCAAGATCTACAAGATATAAATGAAAAAGCCCTTCTGAGAATTCATTTTTCATTTTATTTATGAGACGAGTAATGCCGTTACATAGTGAAAATTAAAAAAGAATTTCTGTTTATGAATTGTAATTTTTAATTTGATATTTCTAACAGAATATTGGTTCATATTTACTAAAGAACTTTTTGAAAATTAAATGTCAAATGCCATTTTCTTTTTCATTTTAATTAAGTGACAGAATGAGCGGTGTTACAGAAGAAAAAGAAAAAGCCATTCTGATAATTGATTTTTAATTTCATCTGAGAGACAAGTAATACAGTTCCATTCTGAAAATGAAAAAGCATTTCCAATACTGACTTTTATTTTGAAATATGAGTCCCAAACGCTTCCACAGTTACAAAGACTAAACAAGAGGAAAATCATGTTTAGATTTCTGAAGGAAGTGAAAGCAAGAATAAAAGCCAGAGTTCTGCGCTGTAAGAGGATAAGTGAGGAAGGAGGGTCAGAGCTGCTGCAGCATCACAGCCGCAGGCGAGAGCCCCGCTAAACGTAGCTGTCATCCCCCGTCAGGCTGCCGGCTGCAGACGAGAGGCTCGCTTCGCCTCCTCAGGCCAGATGAGGCCCATCATCTTCAATCACAGCAGACTCCTGTGACGGCCCACTACAGCTCTCTCAGCAGACAGACTGACAGCTGCTGCAGCTAAACCCATTCCACACCACGCTGCTGCACGCGCTCAGTTTGTCCTGACTCACTGAACGCGTGACAGGACGTCCAACCAGAGCAGTGTGCCTGAAATAAACATCCGACTGTTGAGACTCCGTCTCTTCGTGTTCTGACCCGTGCTGCTCTCCTCCTCAGAGATTCTGTCCATCTGGCCGTGTCTGCTGGGCTCTGTGGTACCGCCCCAGGTACTAAAATAGAGCCAGGCCCGAGCAGCTGTCCCGAGCAGCACAGGCCAAACAAATACAATGAAGTAATTAGACTGAAAGGATTACTGGCCTTAAATATTAACGAGGAATTTGCCTGTTTTGATTTTCAGCTAAAGATGGACCCAGAATCCATCCTGCTGGGAACAGAACAAATACCAGCACATTAATAATTCATTCAACAGGTGCTGAGATGGTGTGATCAGCGTGCAGCAGCTTCACCTTAACCACGCCTGACACTCCATCACAACCACACAGAGGGAAGGCTCAAAACGCAGCTCCACAGAGGAGATGCTTCAGGAGCCTCAGTCATTTTATTTATTCATTTGCTTTCTTGTTCAATTAATAACCAGTTCTTTGTTTATTTTATGCACTCATAATTTCATCCTCAACTTGTTTTTAGCCAACAGCTGAGCAGACAGATCCGAGCAGAAGGCCTCTGGTGTTGGACAGATTTGTTACAACAGTAGGTTATAATTCTGACACACGAGGAGTATGTTTATAAAAACTCTTTCTGTATATAATGGTGGGGGGGGGGGGGTTAGAATTACAAAGCAGCAAGTTGCTGGAGGTTTATCATTATTGCTGTCAGATGTAGATGTTAGTCTAAAGGGGCGGGGCCTGTCCACACACACTCAAATGTTACAAAAATCTTCACACACAAACATGTCAACATGTACTCAATACGACTACAGTTCACGCGCACAAACGTATACAAACACTTGTAAAGCATTTCCCTCTGTTATGCATAATATTAGAGCAAAGGTGAGCCGACACCTGTGCTCAGGTGAATATTGATGTTCTCCTGAGGTTGATGATAAAATCTAAAAAGAGGGTGAGTGCCTGCTCCCCCACCCACCAAGACCCCACTGAAGGTGAGGCCTCAGTAGCAGTCAGGCCCCCGTGGACATCCACAACAGATAGCAGCTCAAGGAAATCTACCCGCCAGCCAACCCACCTCAGCCACCCCCGACCAGAGCCAGCAGGACCGCCACAGGGGCCCCCAGTCTGCAGCCCAGCCAGAGAACAGCTCCCAGCTGCACCAGGGGCTTAGTACAAACCCCCACCATCCACAGAACCACCCAAGACAAACAGCCCACTACCACCCAGGCATCCCACCATGAACCACTGCCCCTCAAGGTAGACCCGCTCCAGGTAACCACCATCCACCCCGCGGAAAGTCCCGTAGAATTATGAATTAGTAGAATTACTCCCCCCCACCCAAAACGAGTACACCCAATAGAAGTGTGGGTCCCTGTTGAGCGTGGTAAACACGGGCTGACCAGGCAACCGCACTGCTGGGAATTTTAAAGAGGCGAGGACCAGAACCAGCACCAGAGGAACACGGACACCCCAGCTCAGATGTGAAGTGACCATCAGCTCCCGCCAAGCCAGAGGACTCAGGGATCCCTCTGCCTGCGTGGAGAGAGGACTGCTGCTGAGAAGCCAGCACCCAGAAGACATGCCCACCGCTGCTGAGGGCCAGGTCCCCCCGCCACAACGAGTGGGGTAGGGGACAGAGGATCAGAGGCCCATGTTTCTTTGTGTGTATGTTAGAGAGTGCAGTGTGGGGGGGGGTGAGTGATATGTGTATAAGAAGGTGAGTAGAACACGTTACCAACAGTTTGGGGACCCCTGCTCTAAAAGACAGCGGCGCACTCAACACAACAAATAACCCACATTAGAGTTTAACCTGGCATGGTTAAAGTTCTGATCATCCAATCATCGTCTTATCTATTGTACAACTGTTCCCAGTGGTCTTTGAACTATGATGATACAGTTTTTAGCTAAAATCAATAACCTGCGTTCTATTCTAGGACATAGTTTCTGCAGAGCAGCAACAGTTCATCAGAAATTCTCCTCTGGGTGGGAGTGCAGAGCAGGGAGCTCGTGGCCCTCCGAGCATATTTTCTACACCTCTAACACAGTCTTTTTCAAACTAGATTTTCTCCTGATTCATGATGATATGGACAAAGAATCCTCAGAAAAGCCATTTTAATCTTAATTGTCTTTCTATATGTCCTCTATCATCAGAAAAATGCCACAAGAACACATGAAAAACACCCTTTTCATTGGTGTCGATCTTTACACCCTTCCAGTTCCTGCTGAAGACCTTGTCAAGTTTTTACCTCCGCGGAAAAAAGTACATGATTTATTTATTTTTATAACTGCTGCTTAGGTCTACAGTTAAAGTCTGTTCAACCTGCATAAATGAAATCTGCTTTGCTGGAGTATTCTGCATGTCATCTGGAGGGAAGGAAAGCTGAGAAAGGCTGAAGGCAGTTTTGCATCAAAATGATCATTCCTACAGGAACTCTGACCGAAAATTCCCATGCCTGCAAAGAGAAGTTATTGTTGACTGCTTAAACCTAATCTTGGATTGATTCTTTTCTGTAACCTAGGCAACCAAAGTTGTAAAAAATGGGAAGTGTGTGCAGATTTGCGTCAGATTCTATGGCGGCATCAACCATCATTGGTCTCCTGGAGAGAAAAATCTCAATCTGGCTTGTGTCTGCTTACTGTCTAAAAGTATTTGCTTAGCAGAAATTACTCTAGCATCCAACTATCATGATTGTGCAATAACTTTTTAAAATTGTTAATTAAGTTTCTGAAAGAGGTTGACCGAAATGGAGATAATGTTATAAAAGTAAATAAAGAACATGTTCTGGTTGGCTGGAGGAGACTCTTACACCTTTAAAACAAAGGCATCGGGGCCTGAAGGAGAAACGAAAGCTGCTGATCAAACTGTGAACTCCTGGTTTGCCTTTTGCTCACATAGCAGGAGATTTATGGTCGGATCTGCCTGAGGAAGAGGAAAAGTGTGGTGTTGCAGAAACTTGGTTTGAGACTTGGCATCTTCTTTCATCCCAGAGTGTCTCCTCTGTGGGCCGAGGCAGATGCTGCTCATCTAAAAGACTGTAATTGACTCAGCAGAGCTGCTGTCAGAGCGCAGAGCCGTCAGAGAGCTTCAGCACGCCTCCAGCGCTCAGAGCCAACATTTACTGCACTGATGCTGAGAGTGCAGACAAAAGATGGAAGCAAAATCTTTTAATGCTAACGTTTTGTCTGGGGAATGATCTTTAAATGGACTAACACTTGGGAAAAACGACTAAACTGGGGCAGGATCAAAAATGGGGACTAAAAATAAAAAGCAAATAAAACAGAAGAAAAAAAACAGAAGAACCTGCTAAAGCTACACACGCGTTCAAAAGTTGATTCCCCAGACATCTGCAGTGAAACCATCACTTTTCTGAGAAGAGGGAGCCAGGCTCGCGGTGGTGGTTAAGGTCGGGACAAACGCCATCGATTGAACTAAGTGCTCAGTTAAAAACACTGCTGGAATCAATGCTGCCTCAGATGGTGCAGTCCAGAGCTCCCAGAAGACCTCAGCTATGGATGGATGTGACAAAGTCATGCCGAGGTGCTGAAGCCACGCTGCGCTGACAGCAAAGTTAATGAAAACGCCGTTAGACGGTCCGTCGATGAGTCTGAGGGCTCAGAGATTTTAACCAGGAATGCAGCCGTCACCGTTTCAACTTCATCCAGCATCTCTAAGCTCATGCATTATTCTGTTTAATTACATTGATGGAAGGAAGTAAACCAACCTTAACCCTGACGTTCTGATGGGAAAAGAGGAATCTACTGCCTTCTCTGTGGGGTCAAATCAGGATCAGCTTAAAGTGAACGAAAAATCAGATAGAAAACTTGAAAAATAGACGTAACAAAAAAAAAAATGTGTAAATTATAAATTTACACAATTTACAAATGTTCTAAAAATAAAAAAAAACTGAAAACTTGAAATAAATCTTGAAAATTAAAAAAAAAGAAAATCTGAAAACAAAATTCTTTTTTTTTGTTTTTTTTTCTCCAAATTTTATTTTTTTCTTTTTTTTAAATTTCCAATGTCTTGTTTTCGAATTTTCAGTCTTTCTTTTCGTTTAATCTAAACTGATCCTGATTTGACCCCATACTTCTCATCTCTCCCCCGTGAAAGACACCTGGTTCAGGTGACCAACATGGGGGGGGCAGGTCTGAGTGAAGAACGAGAAGGCCCCTGATCCTGGAGGAGTGGAATTGGACAGAACGGAATGACCTCCTGGATGTGATCTTCAAATAGAACTGCTTTGCTCGTCCTCATCATGACTTAAAGTACAATGTCAAGCTTTTCAAAACTTGATGGGAAACTAACTTCACATCCTAATTGTGCTGTTATACCAACACTTCTGCAGCTGAACCACGTCACTGCAGAGCCACAGCTCTTGGAGCTGGTCAGTTAAACTGTGCCATCCTTTGGGCAGTGGCAGGCTGTCCTAGGTAACCACAATCACTGACATTTCCTGCCTTGCTGCCGGTGGCCTCTGGTGACAATAGCTGTTCGGTATCACAACAGGAAAGCCACTTGGAAGCTCAGGAGGCCTTTTGAAAATAAAGAAGGTGACTACAAAGGTGCTTCCAGAACAATCAAACCAAACAGCCAACCTCTTCTTCCAAAAAACCAGCTGGTGACAGAAACAGTTTCCTTTCCTACACTTGTTTGTTCTTCTTCAAGAAAATCCAAAATGAGCCTCTCTTTCCGCCCCGCAGTGTCCTGACCTTCACTAACAATGTCCACGGAAAATACTACTACTACTGAAGGGGCGAGGATGAAAGGCGCGAGCTAATCACAAGGCACCCTGTCCACTGAATACTTCAAAGCTTCAGATGGAAAAGGCCCTCCCCCTCCTACCACAACCTACTGAATCCTGAACCGAACCAGGAGAACCCACAGAAACCTCATGTGTGTCCACTACCAAACACGCCTGAAGGTACAGGGAGACACGTACAGCCTCACACAAAAAGTCTGCATAATTACACACACATGTCCGTTCCCGAAAGCAGAGCGAGAGGAGGGAAAATAAACGAGCTTTTTCATTTGAGCATGAGTTCAACAGAAGTGAAATCAAAGTGAGCTCTGTGCTGCAGCAGACCTGACAGATTTCATCCCAAACAGTCCTGCAGACAAGAACCACAGGAGTGATCACGACCATGTCACTATGGATCAAATGACAGAATGAATGAGGAAAACAGGCAGAGTTTATTCTCACCCATCAAGGCATGGCGGGAAAAAGAAACAGCAAAAGCAGGAAACTGTAATTTGCAGCTCTTTAAATATAAGCACAAATTAAGCTTTGAAATGAGGCGCAAAGAGAAGGAACGCAGTCAGACTCCTCTGTAATCACACACTTCTCTGTTGAGGTCAGCCTGCTGCCCCACCAGGCAGCAATTAAACCAGCCTTCAATCAGGAGCCATTTTCTTTTTTAGGGCAGGTCGTCGTCTATAAGCCTGATGACACCGAGGCCATGAAGGAGGATTCTAACAGACTGAACCAAAACCCCTCACACAGAGGGGCTGACATCCAGCAGAATGTTCTCCCATGAAGATGTGAACTCAGCAGGATCTAAGGGTGCATTCATGGCGAACGCGATTCGTGTGGTGGAGGCGGACAGTTTCAATGTTAAGTCAAAGAGCTGGTCTGAGGTCCTGCAGCCCTATTTGAGCACCGAGGTTTGACAGGTCGCCGCATCACATCAGGCAATCAGGAACTCAGCTTTGGTCATGTGACGTTTTCAGTGACTCGATCAGCAGGTAGAATGTTAATCCAAAGCAAGCACTTTTGTCCTGAACTTCCATCTTTTTTCTTTACCCGTTTGAGCCGCAGGGTTGCAGAGCTCATCTGGCTCCTTCGAAGAAAAGGCGGGATACACTCTGAACAGATCGCCAGCTTTTGTTACCGCGGTGGAGCTCACTCTCTCGATATGCCAGCAGACCGAGAGCCGCTGAGGGGTTCAGAGGCCGCCGGCTCAGGTCTCACCCAGACAATAAAGAAAAAGGAAAAAGGTCTCCTAATATATTTCTTCCCCCTTGGATTAAAACAACACAGAGAGCCTTCAAGCTCAGACACAGAAACACAGTGGAAGTGGCTGTCATACAGACACAGCCCCCTGTAGCAGGAATATCTTTTAATGATAATCATATAAACTCAAACATGGAGACATGATTACTGATGTTTTTGTAGAACTCTTCACAATAAATAAACCTGATTTATTTCTCAACATCATCTGTGTCTTCATTCATTCTAAGTGAGATATCCACAGACACCGTTCCTTATAGCATCATCCTAAATGCATTAGCTGGTAGCTCCTCCCACATGTAGCATCAGGCTCCGGAACACATTTTTAGACAGGCGACGAGCAGCGAATTTGTTGTACGACAAGAGAGGGGCGGGGCATGCAAACTTGTTGAACGAATCGCGTTCTGTGTGAATGCACCTTTTAGAGAACATTTTACCACGTTTGTAGATCTTGCAGTCGATGACAGAATTCACCACAAGCAGCATTTTTCATAATTTCTCCAGAACTACTGCTTTTGCTCTGAGAGACGAGCATCGTTTGTTACAAGCAGCAAAAAAAGGATTCTTCCAGAATAAATGCATTCTACTAACAGTAATTCAAAAACCGCAATGAAAACTTCTTTAAGGGGTTAAATGTTACTTTGGCCTGGGCTTTGTGCAACACTTTCTGGAGCGTTAATGTTTAGTATCAAAGCTGAGCTTTTAGGAACATTTTACATGTCAGTAATCATGATAGAACAGTTGTGCTCATAAGTTTACATATCCTGGAAAAAAAATATGAATTCTAGGCTATTTTTTTAGACAGTATGAATGATAACATGTAATGTAATGATACTGGTTGGATTAAGTAATTTATTATCAACAGTGTTGACTCATTTCAATCATAATGACAACAGAAACTTCCTAAATGACCCTAATAAATCCCCCAGTTCTTAAGACCTTGTATTTGCTCCTTTTGCATCAGTAACATCTTGAATTCTCTTGTGGTCGTTGTGGATGAAGTTCTTCATGTTCTCTCATGGTAAAGTAGTCCATTCTTCTTAAAGGAAACCCCAAGTTCCTTTCAATTCTTGGTCTGTCTTGCTCTAACTGTCCGTCTGAGATCTCCTCAGAGTGGATCAATAATATTGAGGTCAGGAGTCACTCCAGAACCTTCACCTTGTTCTGCTGGAACCAATGACAGCTGGACTTGGTCTTGTGTTCTGGATCCTTGTTGAAATGTCCAAGTGTGTCCTCTGTACATCCTCTGAGCTGAAGAGTGACAGTTTTCCTCCAGTTTCTTCTGTCCTGCAGTCATCAATTCTGACCAAGTTTCCTGAGTCTTTGTAGCTCACACACCCCAAACCATCAGCGATCCACCTCCGTGTTTGACAGTAGGGATAGTGTTACTGTCAGCATAGGTCTTGTTGACTCCTCTCCAATGTAGCCTTTATAGTTGTGAACAAAAAGTTCAGCCTTGGTCTCATCACTATGACTTTGGTCCAGAAGTTCTGAGGTTTGTCTCTGTGCTGTTTGCCGTATTGTCACCGATCTGTTTTGTGTCATTCGTACAAAAAAGTCTTTCCTCTGTCGACTCGACCATGCAGCCCATTTTTCTTCATGTGTCTCCTTATTGTAGATCTAGAAACATCCACTCCACGGTTTTTCAGAGTCCTGGATCACAGATGAAGTTATTTGTGTGTTTCTTAAATGATTTTTCTGGCAGTTGTAGCAGAAAAGTTTGTGATCATGTTCTGGTTTCAACAGAACTCCTCACTTTCTACTTCTTGATCAAAGTTTGAACTCTGACTGACGTTCTCAGATCCTTGGATATCTTCTTATATTCCCTTCCTGTTTGTACAGTTCGGTTACCTTTTCCCGTAGATCTTTTGATCTTTAGCTTTACTCATGACTCCGATCAAGACATGTTGGTGCAGAACTGGATGAAGGTTCTGTTGGAGACCAGAACCTCCAAGACCTTTAGTACTCACATTGATTATGGGTAAACCAGTGACAGGTGAGGATGGTTACCTTCAGCTGTCATTCAAACCCTTTTGGATCAGCTTGTGTTCATGTTTTCAGTCAAAGTCATCAGAGTATGTAAACTTTTGAACAGAGTCATTTGGGAAGTTTCTCTTGTCGTTATAGTTTAAAAAGATAAACAGAATTTTCTGATAATAAATGGTTTCAACCAACCACTAACTATAAGAGGAAAAAAGGTTTTGTGTTACCATTCATACTCTATGAAAAATGTTCAAGAAATAGTCTTCCAGGGTATGTGAATTTATGAACACAACTGTATATCCGTGGGCTTAAACCCCAGTCCTCAAGATCCATCACGCTGCTCGTTTCCCAGTTATATCTGGACTATATCTGATTCAAGTTTTGACTGACTGAGATTCAGATAATTAGCTGCAGCTAGGACATGAATGTCTGAGGAAAAAGAAGGATGGCATGTCTCAAGGACGAGGGTTGAAGATCACATATCCAGAAACTCCACATCCAACTGTAGAACAGAGAAGACAGGATGAAGAGAAGCAGCTGAGATGAAGTAGAATAGGTGGAGAGCATCTCAGCCATCAGAGTCTCAAACAAACTTTCTACAGTTGGACCTCAGAGTCATGGACTGAAAAAGATGTTACCTACAGGGTATTTGTGTTTTTAGAGATTTCTTTTTTCCTTCTTTTATATTGTCACTGACTTCTGTTGACATAATGTATAAGAAATGAATCATAACGAAACAATTAGGAAACAATAAACTGAAATAAACTGATCCAAGGAGATTAAACAGATTATTGCTGCTGATCCCAAACAGAAAAGATGGAGGAGTGGGAGAAAGTCACTCACCGTTTTCCATCTCCTCTCCAGTGCAATCGCTGATGGACTCCGGGAGGCCCAGGGTCGCTGCTGAAGGCATGGTTCCCAGAATGGAAGCCAATGACGGGCCTCCTCGTTTTGGTACCTCCATCCCACACTCATTCTCCTCCTGCGGAGTCTCCTGCTCCAACTTGATCAGAGCCTCCACAGTCAGTGTATCGAGGTCCTTATCAAAGTGCCTGGCAACAGCCCTGAGCTCCTCATCGGACTGAACATCTTCTTGCTGAGACAGCACGGAGCGGATGTCTTCACTGCTGAGGTCTGGGAGAGCAAAGTCACCATCAGTGTTTGCGACCAGCCGTGTGTGAATATCAAACATATGGGG
>NC_050533.1:27324209-27330277 GCF_002922805.2 Oryzias melastigma
TGCATTATGTGTGTGCTCTTTCTAAATAACAGGTCTGTGATCAGAATTTCCCCAAGAGTCTTTCATGACAAACTGACACATTTAGCTTATGTTTACCGCTGAGGTTAATATCTACCTAAAATGACCGGTTCTTCTGAGAGCTGTGCATCTAAACCTGTTGCTTCCCAAACACAAAGTGTCCTGATTCAGACTTCAGAGAAACTATTAAATACAGATAAAAATCAGGGATTGCTTCTTTGATGATGACTGGCTTTGGTCATCCATACTAAAACTCATTTTTAGAGAGCTTAGTCAGATAATTCACCAAAAACAAACCAGTTTTATTTAGACATAAAAACTGACACTTCACAGCAGTAGACCAACAGACTCGGGGTGTGTGTGCTCTTTAGAAGCCACTACACAAAACATCACAGTGTCTCTGTGAGGTTTGAGCTCTTTGATTCTCCAGACGTATTAAAGTCAGAACTCAGATCTTCATTTGGGTTTCCTCAGAGAAGTTTGATGTACTGTTGTCAGGGCTTGGGGGCGGGGGCAAACCTACTCCCCGCACTTTAAAGAGCGTGTTTCATGTCCTGGAGCAGCTGTGGAGCAGCATTTTCCAAAAACAGCCCCACTGCATCCAAACCCAGAGACAACCGAGATGTTCGAGTGAGAACAAGGAGAGATGAAAGCAGATCAAAGATGAAAGCGGAGAGGAAATGTGATGCGTTGAATGGGCAGAACATTTTCACACCTTCACTTGCATTTGTTTTCTTTCACACACTGTACTCTGAGAAACAGACCTAAAAAATCTGATGGAATTTTTTTAGACGTGTCAGGTTCTCTCCATGTTTACCAGCAAGACATTTTTATATGATTTCATCATTTAGATCAAATAATAAATATGATTTGTCAATCTTTGCACTTTGTGTAATCATATCAAAAAAGCAGCAAAGTAATGGCATTAGCTTCCCCCTGAAAACATGGAAGAGTTTCATCCGTCTGACATCAATCATCACTGTCACACTCTGGAACATTTCATCTGTGGTCACATTTCACAATAACTTTTCATTTTTATATCAGCCCAACAGCCTGAATACTGAGGAATTACAAGACATCTGGAATCAAACTGAGGGCCTGAATGGATCTATTTATGTTGAAGGTGACTGCAGACAGCCACAACTGTTGGGGGAGCCCCTTCGTTCTTCTGTTAAAGTATGCGTAAAAACACATTTAGAAAAACACGGACACTCCCCTGGTTCAGTTTGGATCTCCTGATGATTGAGGCCAAACATTCAACTACTTTATAATTTTGAACCATGATTTTTATGGAAATACAGTAAATAAAGCTGCATTAATGGTTTTGATGCTTTTAACCCTCGTGCTATCTTATGGGGTCCATATGACCCCACCCTTATATTGATGTGTGATCCCTCCAGGACAAAGGTGGACAGGATTTCATGTCTGCCACGAACACTGGTGAAGATTGAAAAAAAAGAAATCACTGAAAAAAAAGTTCAGCTCGCTGTCTTGTGGGTCCAGATGACCAACTTTAACGTAAACATGTCTAGAATAGGATAAGAGTTGACACTGACAGGATTTGATCTGCTCCTGTCATTCCACGAGTCTCTCTCATGTGTCTCATAATAGGTTATGTCTAACCTTCCTCTTCCAGCTTTCTGTTACCATCCACCGTGCTGACGGGTCAGGTTTGACCCGTGTCTTAAATCAGGTCTAAAATACACTAAAAACATCATTTTTTGTCATCTCCTGGTTATCTTGTTAGGCTCTCTTATCCATGGAATGGATCTCTTACTCAAAGCTATGGGTCATCATTGCAGTCACTTCCTTACAAAGCTCTTGTCTTCTAACAGATGTTCCAGTGTTTGGGTGTCCGTTTCCTTCCTGCTCTCGTTGTTGTAGTTACTGACTGTTAAAAACTGTTGCCTCGTTTCCACCAAGTGGTCCAGACCGGACTGGATCGGGCCGGACCGGACTTGAATAGTCCTGGCATTTTGAGTGAGCATTTCCATTGAGCGTTGGACCATGAAAGCCCATTAGGGGTGTAGACTGATCATGGAGCAATACGTCAAAACAGAGAAAGAGAATCTGCATCAGCTGACTCAGAAACGGAGGGAAAATGAAAAAGATAACCGCAGAGGATCTGGAGCTGTGCTGCAGAACCGTCTATTGTTCTGAATCAAAAAGGGAAAAAAAAATCTCTTCATGTTGATCAACACTCCAGTGTTCTTCAATAAATGTTTTATAAAGCAGATCAGAAGAGTTTTTGATGAGTTTGGATCGGTACTGGACATTCTTCGGCCACGGGGGTCCGGGAGACACAGAGACGGGAACCGATGTGTGTGTGGGGGGGGGGTGCGCACGCGCGCGTCTCCGGTTCTCAATCCCCGCAAATAAGGGAAATACTGTATGTAAAGAATTTATTATTCATTGTAAGAAGATCGCAGGTGTTGTGAAATGAGTGTGCGTGCTTCAACCTGTGCGTTTTAGCTCAGGAGAGGGCTGGGGAAAGAGTGTGTGCACGCGTGCATGAGGGAACAAGAGCGCGCTGCGAGGAGAGAAAGAATAAAAGCCAGCGCGTTAGCGTGCCGACAGTTGTTGTCAAATGGCAAAGCAAGAAAAAGTAACAATAAAAAGTTCCTCTGAACTGAAGTGATTCTTGGGCTTCACGAAGCAGCTCTTCAGCTCGGAGAAAATCTCCTCTGCGTCCCCCGACCACGGTCGTGAAACAAAGCAGAAAGGTTAAACACCGGGGCAAATAAATATCCAGCTGAAAAGAGGACACAACTTTCGGATTGATCTTGGGTCGGGAAAAGCGCTGGTCGGACACTTCCTGTTGTCGTTAATCCTTTCCACCAATCAATGGGTTACATTGTGTGACGACAGAAGATCCTCCCTCACGGGTCCTTTCTATTTCCCGATGGACCTACGATCAACGCGGGTCTAAAAATAGTACCAGTCGGACCTGCTTACCCGGTCTATTTTGGAATGGAAACGCTAAAAAGTCTGGTCCGGCCCCATGCAGTCCGGTCTGGCCCACTCTGTGGAAACGAGGCATAACATTCTTTTGTCCTAAAAGACATTCCAGTGGTTTTGAGGGGGGTTCGTTATTCCTCTGTACCAGATGTTTAAGGGATTTCTCAGCCAGTCCATAACCTTAGCATTTTCATCTGAAGCCTTAGTCCCACCAGCCCTTACAAGTGGATAACAGGCCGTCATTGGGTGAAAAATGGGCAAATGCGTACAGGGCGCACAAGAAGCCACTCGGCTAGTGCAGGGGTCAACAACCTCTAACAGTAAAAGAGTCATTTGGGCTCATTTTCTACTGATCAAAACCTTGAAGGAGCTGCATAGTCTTAGTTTAGCTTTAAGAAATTTGGATTTGCATTCATGACCTTCTGTTTTTTAGATAACATATATGAATTATGTCTATTTTTTGCCACGAACAAAAGCAAAAATATAAGAAGAACCTAGCATCTCTCAAAATGTGATTTTTTTTTTTGTTTGTTTGTTTTTACTTCTTTTCAAAATAAAAGATGATCTGTGCCAAACAGGATCATCTCAGTACAGCTAGTAACCAGTATTGAGCAGCATAAGATAATATGTGCTTTTAACTCATGAAAGATCAAACTTTTTACCAAAGTTTTTCTTTGCATATAAAATCAGTTCATTCTGGAGGTAGAGTTGATCAAACAAGACGTCTTCAGGTCAACAGGATGTAAAAACCTACATAGTTTATAGTCTATGTGAACCTCAGACATCAATTTATACATTTAACTCATCTAAATTAAAGAAATGCTGATTAAGCAATCCTTACTTAAAAAAAAATGCTGTTATTTTTCCTTTATTTTAATATTTTTGTTCTTTCTCCTCTTTGTCCTCAGCAGTCTTACACTGCTGGGTTTTGTTATTTTAGTTGGGGGCTGGATCTTGGTAGTCTTAGTTAATTTTTCTTTCTTCAGGTAGTTTTGGTTATGCAGCCATCAGGAGCGGCTGACTCTGACGGTCAACATGTCTGGATCAGCAGTCTCCATCACTTATTTTATGTTTGTCCAAAGAGGGAGAGATAAAAGAGACACATGTGGATCTGGAGCTGCAGGTTGTAGACTCCTGGGTTAGTGAAAATGTTCATGCACTGTTTTGAAAGTGCTTAAAGTTTCAGCATTTTCAAAATCTCATCTCCCATGATTATTTCTACGACATGTTCACCTTAGTCTGAGGCTTTTTTCTGACTTTACTTACCTCTATTAACATAAGCAGCATAAACTCCTTTTAATTGGGGCCTCAGGCTCTCCAGCTCTGCATCTATTTCATCCTGATACCCTTTTATTTCATCTAAGACAAAAATAAAAAAGGAACAAGTGAGACAAATAAATTAATCATGCAATGGCAGGAAGGAGCAGAATTAGCAACAGCTGCTTCAACAATGTGGTGCAGATCTGCACTTTATGCTGAAACGACTGAAATCCTTACATTGCTTGCATCTGTAACTACACTGTAACATCATAGCATTGTAGAAAACTACACTGGGTGCAAAGTGGATCACATCATAAAGAGCTGTTCCCTGACTAAACCAGGTCTGCATTTATTTGACAAACTAAAGACATCAAAAGTGAACAACTCTCTAAAGACCGTCAGAACTGGATGCTCTAAAAGTCAAACAGCAGCAGCCATACCTTCAACCATTTGCATTTTCTCCTTCAGCTCCCTCTCAAGCTACAGGAAGACAACAAAAAGAGACAATAAATGAGACGGAGTATTTTTCTAATCTGACAGTGGCTCCAGGCCGTGAGGATTACACAGTAAAACATGTCAGAGTGAAGGGACATTGTTCCACTCTGTGGGTGGCTGATGGCAGCTGCCTTTGCTCTCACAAGAATGTATTTCCTTGAAAATGTAAAATATGCATCAGTTTGCTTGAATGCTGTTGGTCTGTGCTCTTCATACTCAGTAAAAAGCTTTAGGCATTTCTCCCTCTTTTGACACTTTGCCATAAAACATTGAGGAGTTTAACGGGAGAAAAAGTTTGAAACAAGAAGGTTTCGTGTTTAGCTTCATTTGTCCTGCATGGATGGAGTTCACTCACTACATGAAAGGTAAATGCTTCAAACCCTTCTCATAGACAAGAAACTGCTCATGTATTTGCTGCATGTAATGAAAAGAAGGCTTCTGCACTGCTTAAACGTTTTTAATGTCAACTCTACAATAGAGGCAGGCAAGATGAAAGGATGTCCGTAATTGTATCACCCATATTAATCACTATAATGTACAGACCAGTATAATTATTTTCAAATATTGACATCATAAGTTTGCTACACTGACAAACATTTGTTTTAGGAGGATAAAGCGATGAACTTACTAACTGTAGGAGGATTATGATCACGTTATTAGTCATTAATGTCAGAAAGGCTTTCCAACACACACTGGCTCTTCCTGACTGTCACTAAAAAGTTACAAAGTTAATTTTCTTGTTTAAATAAAGAAATGCTTTTGGTTGAAAATTACTGTTGTTAAAATGTATAAAATATGTTTTTTTTATGCTGTGTAATACGAAGTTGCAGTGCACTGATATATGAGAGTTGTGTATAATGAAAATAACGTGAGAGTTCCTGAGAACTAGCAGGATTTAGACATCAGGTTCATGTGTTCTCACATCCTACAAGACTTCAGAGCGAGAGCCATGCCGAAGGCAGCTTGGAATACGCCTCAACCAGCTGTGAAGAATTCAAATGTACAAACTATTCGATTAACACGAGGTAGCTTCATGGTGATGACAGATTAGAATTCGCCCATACTGGAGAAACCGTGTGCAGCGTTGTCATGACGGAGCTTCACCAGAGGTGTCAAACTCAATCGCACAAGGGGCCAAAATCCAAAACACTCCTTAGGTCACGTGACGAACAAGATAAACATTTATTCAACACTCTAAAACTACATTTTTAAAACTTTTAAACTGTAACTTTTTAACATAATCATGAACTAGATGTACAGCAGTACTTGTGATAATGCTAGAGTGAATGCAGTAAGCTGAATTTGGCTGCTGAAGATGCTGAAGCTGATGGCTGAAA
>NC_050533.1:27330360-27378733 GCF_002922805.2 Oryzias melastigma
TAGCAGGTATCTGAAATATTAGCTGAACTCCAAAATGGCCTTAAAAGATCTTACTAAGTGCCAAAATATTCCAAAAAGCTAGCAGAATTTGCCAATTTTTAAAACTTTAAAACTGTAACTTTTTAACATAATTATGAATAATAATAAAGGCAGGAATATTATTCCAGAATAAATCAACTTAAACCTTAAATAACTTTCAATATTTTACTCATAAAGGGTAGGGGGCCGGATAGAATTACCCGGAGGGCCGGATCCGGCCCCTGGGCCTTGACTGTGACATGTGAGCTACAATGACTGTGTGTCAGAGTACACCTGCTGGGTTTTTATCTTCTGGAGTCCAGCGGTGTAGCAGGGTGGGTCGCACTCTTCATCCAGATCTATCCTCATGAATTCTTCTACAGTCAGTTTACTGGTGGGTGTGTCCTCGAATTCTGTCAGCCTGAGGAGGAGGTCATACAGCTTGAAAAGAGTGACATTTCTGCTCAAAATGGCTGAAATAATAGGCAAACATGTTTAACCCTTTAACACCTGAGGTGTTAAAGCGTAAACACAAAATCTTTAATATACTGTAATTTTTCAACACGATCATCATAATTCCATCAGATTCAGAATCTACTGGAATTATCGTGTTAACAATGAACAAAAACACTGGGGCTCCGGTGTTTAAGGGTCAAACGCTCTAAACTCACCTCTTTCTGAGAGTGTTTTCACACACTTTAACAACACTGACGATCTCCTTAATGGTTCGGTGGAAGTCGTGCATGTGAGCAGATACTAGCAGAGCTGGACACAAAACAGAGCTGTGACACCAACACATTCTACTGGTGTATTTTATCAGTGAACAATTTAAAATACTTTTGTCCTTCAAACAGCATAATCAAACCTAAAACTCCATCGTGTAGACTCTTTGCCCTTATAGGCAGCAGCAGCAGCACATATTCTGCTAGGAAGGCCTGAAGGAGAACAGTTATGTAACCATCATTAGACTTGAGTGGCTCCAGAAGCTGTTAAAGCATAGATGGAGACTTTCACTTCCACGTGCACACTTAACAGCCTTTAGCAGAGCAGCAGCTGCTTTTAGCCCACATGGCTTCCCCAAGTGTTTACCTACAAAACCCTTCAAACCGGAACTTCAGACCTGCATGCATTTTTCTAGGAAGATTTTCCTCTGTCACTTTAGTTTGAGAACTTCCTTATACATACATAATTTTGAGTTCACAACTTTTAAAAATATATATATATAACAATGAGAACTTATAGAGGCAGGCCAGTTCTATTAAATTGATCATGATGATTTTATTTTGTGAAAAATTAGTTTAGGAATTGAGAATTACTAACAAATGAATGAATCCACCAGGAGCATTCCATTTGGTTTCCTCACACTCTGACTGCATGAAGGTCTGCAGTCATCACCTACAGGTCGAGCTTTGGACTTAGAGCAGGGGTCTGCAACCTTCAACATGTAAAGAGCCATTCGGGTCGATTTCTTGCCAACCATAACCCAGTAAGAGCCACAAAGTCTTCAATCACCCTTTAGAAAAATAAGATTCTGATTTATATTCATGTTTTTGCTACTGACATGATACAGTTAAATAAACTGCTGTGTTTTCAGCATAAATCAAACAAACATGAAGAGAAAATAGCTTTAAAAATATATATAATAGTTTATAACTTTTGACAGAGCTTTGCATGACTTCCTTTCAGAATAAAAGACATCCTACACAAGAGGCGTCAAACTCAATCGCACGAGGGGCCAAAATCCAAAACGCACTTTAGGTCACAGGCTGAACAGGATAAATCTTTATTGAACACAATAAAACTACATTTTTAACTTTAGAACTGTAACTTTTTAACATAATTATGAACTGTATACATAGCGCTAATGCTAGTGTGAATGCTGTGAGCTGAATTTGGCTGCTGGAGATGCAAGTGCTGAAAACTGAAGATGCTGAATTTGATAGTTAAAAACACTGAAGCTGATAGCCAGCTAAAAATATTAGCTAAATCCAAATTATCCTGAGACATAAAAAAAAAATAAAAAAATGTAGGTTAGTCGAAACAGCTAGCAGGTAGCTGGAAAAATAGCTAAACTCCAAAATAGCCTAAAAAACTTTTTTTAAAAACTTAAATCAGCCAAAAACAGCTAGCATGTAGCTGAAATATTAGCCAACCTCCAAAATAGCTTTAAAAACTTTTTTAAAAAGCTGAAAATTGCTTTTAAAAAAAAAAAAAAAAAAAAAAGCTGAAAATTGCGGGATGCACGGTGGTGCAGTGGTTAGCGCTCATGCCTCACAGCATGAAGTCCCCGGTTCAAATCCCGGCTGGGGGATCTGAAAAACATCAACTGGGACCTTTCTGTGTGGAGTTTGCATGTTCTCCCCGTGCATGTGTGGGTTTTCACCGGGGACTCCGGCTTCCTCCCACCGTCCAAAAACATTCTTCATAGGTTCATTGGTGACTCTAAATTGCCCCTAGGTGTGAATGTGAGAGTGGATGTGTGTGATTGAGGCCCTGCGACAGACTGGAGACCTGTCCAGGGTGTACCCCGCCTTCGCCCTTCAGTAGCTGGGATAGGCTCCGGCAGCCCTGCGACCCCGAAAGGGAAGAAGCGGCCAAGAAGATGAATGAATGAATGAAAATTGCCAAAACAGCTGGCATGTAGCTGAAATATTAGCTAAACTCCAAAAAAGTCTATAAAATCTTAGTAAATGCCAAAATAGTCCAAAAAGTTAGTAGAACGTCAATTTTTAAAACTATAATTTTTTAACGTAAACATGAATAATAAAAAGGCAGGAAGATTATTCCAGAATAAATCAACTTAAAACGTATAACTTTCAATATTTTACTCTCTATAAAAACATATTTTGTCAAAATTATACAAGTTAGAAATGAGCACAAGATAAAATCTGGTCATTAATTACAGTAAAATAAAATGATCTGGAGGGCCAGATAGAATTACCTGGAGGGCCGGATCCGGCCCCCGGGCCTTGACTTTGACACGTGGTTTAAATCCTTGAAATGTTCAAAAATAGAAAATCTGATTTATAATCCAGTGAATTATAACTTAACATAGATTTAATTCTGTTAAGCTTACTGTAAATACATTTATTTTCTGTGATAAATGAAGCTGAAAATGAAGTCCAAATGTGTTTGTATGACGTAGATAAACTACAAATAATTGATGGAGAATTACGGCTACCATTGTTAGGATCCTCGTTAAATGATTCATGCAGTCCTTCAACTGTTTGTCAACGAATTTTAATAAAGTCTAAGCTAATTCCCTTTTTTTACTTTACTACTTACTTACATTTTCCTTTACAGTTACCTTTTCAATGTCTTAAAAACATTTTATTTCAATCAAGGAGCCACAATGGAGAGGTCAAAGAGCCCCGGACTGCAGGTTGCAGACCCCTGATCGAGAGGAACAGAACCAGACAAACTGTAACCGTTACCGCAGACCCTCAGACAGCTGGTGCTCTGTCACTGTTGAATTTGGAACATCCAATACTGAAAGCATCATGGTAGAAGACAGAAATGTGTGTGAACTTCAGGGACCTCCAAGCACCTACATAAAGGAAACCTGCCAGACAGCTGAAGTCCCTTTCCTCCTCCAGGTGTTGTCGGTTCTGAACCTGTGAGATGAGTGAAAATCCTTCAGTAAAGACAGCAGCACCTTACCTGCTCCACAGAGTCCTGATGGCCTTCTTCCTGTGTGCATCCAGTCTCTCTTCATCCTCTGCACCAGTCGCAGCGCCGTCATGGAGACCTCATGATTCTTCTCACCAAATTCTAACATTTGGGCAAATCGTGGAATATACAGACATGGATCTGTTCAGAGGAAAGAGTACGGCTTCGGTTAACCGGCAGGGAGCAGGTTCTGACAGGGTGAAGACCTTTTTTTCACTTCACTTGCTTGAGAAGCCTCTGCTTCTGGAGTTTTCTATTCTATTAGCAAAATTGCTTTAGAAAAAAAAAAAAAAACTTTTTGTCTTATTTCTTGGCATCAATAATTGAAGTTCATATTTGTTAGCTATAGTCAACATCTGACGGCATATTTTTCCCTCTAAATGTATTGTAGAATTTTTAAACTGAAAGTGATCTTATAACATAATACATGTGTGGTTCAAAGACAATTCTAATGAACACATAGGCTGAAGCTGCTCATCCCGCCGTCACCAACGTCCCATTCCAGGGGAAAAGCACTACGAAAGGCAGACGCCTCATAATGCTGATGGTTGATTATATAGAGCAGAATAACACACAAAGAATCCAAACCAACTTGATGAAGCTCATGCAGGAGACTGCACTACATGTCAACTGGAGCTGAGCCAACACAGCAGCCAGCAGCTGAAACAGGAGGCGGGAGTGTAAAACTACACACGTTTGACTGGATCTGCTTTCTAAAGACATTTCAGTTATGGGACATTATCTTACATGTGAGGTATTTATGAACTATTGTCTATTTTGAGAGGATAATGTGGACTGACAGTTTGAGTTGCTGCAGCTGAAAATCAGCATGGATTTTACAATGTAGTTCTGGGGACTGATGGCCCACCGATGGAAGGACATGAAAGCAGCTGAAACTTCAGACCAAAACCAACATCTGAGGCAGTTCAGCTGCAGATCAACGCTGACCTCCTCCATTTACTGAACTGACTCTCAGGATAAACTAGGAAAAAGAAGAGATTTCTTATTAGTCATTACAGTCTAATAAACTACTGCTTGCCAGTGACAGCTGAGCATGATGCCCCATGATAAAAACCGATAAAGGAGCCTAAAGTAACAAACTCCTGTTTGAGCTGGAATTTATTGAAGACAGGACACAACTGGAAGATTTATGGTATCCTGCATCTAAAATGAAAGTTTTTGCTGATCGTGGTTAGCTCTGCGGGGAAATTGAGTGTTGGTGTTAGACTGGGGGCAGAGCTGTCAGAGCAGAATCTTCCTGAATGGGGCGGTCTCACTCTGTGACATCAGATCGTGAAAACCCGCTTGTTTTCATGGGTATGGGAGGGGCTGTTGTTTTTAGAGGATTACTCAGAAATGCATGAATGACTCAAAATACCGCTTTGGGGTTCTTTATAGCGAGGGATGAACATCATAATGCACTCAAACGCTCAAAAAGTTGATTTTTCATGGTATAATACCTTTAAAGTTTAAAGTTGGTCATCTCTCCAGACATCCAGAGAAGACGCTCCAAAGTCAGACATCATCTTTTTAAGTGTATTTTACAGAGCAGTCAAGTGAAAAGCTGGTAGAGCCAGCTGTTCATACAATCAGGGTGGAACCCCTCCCCCTCTCAGCAGCGAGCTGGCCCCCACTACTCCCCGGCTGACTGGAGGGTGTAACTGTATTGCCAGGCTGGAAACACAAAAAGGAGGCGTCTTTCTATCAGCTCAGCTATCTGTAAACCTGAGAAATAACATTTGCTAAAAACCACGGAGAAACCCAAAATCAGCAGCAGCATCTTGAAATGTGTGGTTAGGTAACCTGATTCTTCTGCTGAGGTTTGTGTGAAGCTTGGCTCAGATTAGAGGGTTAGGTCCAGACTGTGACTTGGTCACTCCATGAGATTAATGCCTGAAGAGATTTCCGTGGTGCTTCACTTCCTGTGTGTGTTCCTGTAAATGAACAAATCTTCATCTCCAGGGTTCTCTGACAGCAGAGAGTTTACATCTGATGGATGTGGGACAAGGAAAGATCTCACCCTCCCACACAGAACAGCAGCATCACTGCTTAATTAAGAGGGAACTTTGGTCTATTTTTTAATAAAATGTAGTTCTGCATCTCATTATGGGAAACCTCCACTGTATAAATTGTGAGAGAAAATAAAGTCATTTTAGAAGTTCTAAAGCATGTGTCAAAGTCAAGGGAAATTCTATCCGGCCCTCCAAATCATTTTATTGTTATTAATGGCCCGATGTTTTCTTCTGCTTATTTCTAACTTGTATTTTGACAAAATATCTTTTTTTATGGAGAGTAAAATATTGAAAATTATTTAAGGTTTAAGTTAATGTAGCCACGAGGGGGCCCAAGCCAGGGTCTCATTGTGCCGGTCCCAAGCCCGGATAAATACAGAGGGTTGTGTCAGGAAGGGCATCCGACGTAAAATCTTGCCAAATCAAATATGCGAATCAGACCTACGAAATCCATACCGGATCGGTCGAGGCCCAGGTTAACAACGACCGCCATCGGTGCTGTTCACCGACAGGGTGCCGGTGGAAATTGGACTACTGTTGGTGGAAGAAGGAGAGGAGGAAGGCGGGTTCGTAGGGAGAGAGAGAAGAGGAAAGTCACTAGTGTTGGACTGAGAGTTGGGACTTTGAATGTTGGAACTATGACAGGAAAGGGTAGAGAGTTAGTGGACATGATGCAGAGGAGAAAGGTAGACATACTGTGTGTCCAGGAGACCAGGTGGAAAGGTAGCAAGGCTAGAAGTTTAGGAGCAGGGTTCAAGTTGTTCTATCATGGTGGAGATGGGAAGAGAAATGGAGTAGGAGTT
The DNA here is from genome assembly GCF_002922805.2 of Oryzias melastigma. Taxonomy (NCBI): domain Eukaryota; kingdom Metazoa; phylum Chordata; class Actinopteri; order Beloniformes; family Adrianichthyidae; genus Oryzias; species Oryzias melastigma. The sequence goes on from NC_050533.1 coordinate 27,336,863, forward strand.
ATCCTAAAGGAGGAGTTTGTTAGGAGTGTTGTGGAGGTAAAAAGAGTGTCAGATAGAGTGATGAGTCTGAAGATAGAAATGGAGGGTGTCATGTTCAATGTTGTTAGTGGGTATGCCCCACAGGTAGGATGTGAGCTGGAAGAGAAGGAGAAGTTCTGGTTGGATCTTGATGAAGTGATGATGAGCATCCCTGGAAATGAGAGAGTTGTCATTGGTGCAGATTTCAATGGTCATGTTGGTGCAGGAAACCGAGGTGATGAGGAGGTGATGGGCAGGTTTGGTATCCAGGAGAGGAATGTAGAAGGACAGATGGTGGTTGATTTTGCAAAAAAGATGGAAATGGCGATAGTGAATACATTCTTTGAGAAGAGACAGGAACATAGAGTGACCTATAAGAGCGGAGGTAGAAGCACACAGATAGACTACATCTTGTGTAGACGGTGTAATCTGAAGGAGATCAGTGACTGTAAAGTAGTGGTTGGTGAGAGTGTTTCCAGACAGCACAGGATGGTGGTGTGTAGAATGACTCTGGTGGTGAAGAAGATGAAGAAAGAGAGGGCAAAGGCAGAGAAGAGGACAAACTGGTGGAAGCTGAAAAAAGAAGATTGTTGCATGACTTTTAAGAAACAGTTGAAACAGGCTCTGGGTGGTCAGGAGGTACTCCCAGATGACTGGATAACTACAGCTAATGTGATCAGGGAGACAGGTAGGAGTGTACTTGGTGTGTCATCAGGAAAGAGAGTTGATAAGGAGACTTGGTGGTGGAATGAGGAGGTGCAGGAGTGTATACGGAGTAAGAGACTAGCTAAGAAGAAGTGGGACACTGAGAGGACTGAGGAGAGTAGACAGGAGTACAGGGAGATGCAGCGTAAGGTGAAAGTAGAGGTGTCAAAGGCCAAACAAAGAGCTTATGATGACTTGTACGCTAGGTTGGGTAGTAAGGAGGGAGAGACTGACCTGTACAGACTAGCAAGGCAGAGAGATCGAGATGGGAAGGACATGCAGCAGGTTAGGGTGATCAAGGATAGGAATGGTAATGTGGTGACAGGTGTCAGTGGTGTAATGGAAAGATGGAAAGAATACTTTGAAGAGTTGATGAATGAAGAGAATGAGAGAGAACAAAGAGTAGAAGAGGTGACGGTTGTGGAGCAGGAAGTAAGAAAGATTAGTAAAGGTGAAGTGAGAGGGGCTTTGAAGAGGATGAAGAGTGGAAAGGCTCTTGGTCCTGATGATATACCTGTGGAGGTATGGAAGTGTCTAGGAGAGATGGCAGTGGAGTTTTTGACCGGGTTGTTCAACAGGATCTTAGGTGGTGAGAAGATGCCTGAGGAATGGAGGAGAAGTGTGATGGTGCCCATTTTTAAGAATAAGGGAGATGTGCAGAGTTGTGGTAACTACAGAGGAATAAAGCTGATGAGCCATACAATGAAGGTGTGGGAAAGAGTAGTGGAAGCCAGACTAAGAGCAGAAGTGAACATTTGTGAGCAGCAGTATGGTTTCATGCCAAGAAAGAGCACTACAGATGCAACATTTGCTTTGAGGATGTTGATAGAGAAGTACAGAGAAGGTCAGAGAGAGCTCCACTGTGTCTTTGTAGATCTGGAGAAAGCTTATGACAGAGTGCCCAGAGAGGAACTATGGTATTGTATGAGGAAGTCTGGAGTGACAGAGAAGTATGTCCGAGCAGTGCAGGACATGTATGAGGGCTGTAAGACAGTGGTGAGGTGTGCTGTAGGGGTGACAGAGGAGTTCAAGGTGGAGGTGGGATTACATCAGGGATCAGCTCTGAGCCCCTTCCTGTTTGCAATGGTGATGGACAGACTGACGGATGAGGTTAGACAGGAATCACCATGGACTATGATGTTTGCAGATGATATTGTGATTTGTAGTGAGAGCAGGGAACAGGTGGAGGTGGAGTTAGAGAGGTGGAGGTTTGCCCTGGAAAGGAGAGGAATGAAGGTTAGCCGCAGTAAGACAGAGTACATGTGTGTGAATGAGAGGAACCAGAGTGGAAGAGTGAGGTTACAGGGAGAAGAGATAAAGAAGGTGGAGGAGTTTAAGTATTTAGGGTCAACAGTACAGAGTAATGGAGAGTGTGGAAAAGAAGTGAAGAGGAGAGTGCAAGCAGGTTGGAATGGGTGGAGAAAAGTGTCAGGTGTGATGTGTGACAGAAGAGTTTCAGCACAAATGAAAGGAAAGGTGTACAAGACTGTGGTGAGACCAGCCATGTTGTTTGGACTAGAAACAGTGGGACTGAAGAAAAGACAGGAAGCAGAGCTGGAGGTAGCAGAGATGAAGATGCTGAGGTTCTCTTTGGGAGTGACCAGGATGGATAGGATCAGGAATGAATACATCAGAGGGACAGCACATGTTAGAGGTTTTGGAGATAAAGTCAGAGAGGCCAGACTGAGATGGTTTGGACATGTTCAGAGGAGAGACAGTGAATATATTGGTAGAAGGATGCTGAGTCTAGAGCTGCCAGGAAAGAGGTCTAGAGGAAGACCAAAGAGGAGGTTTATGGATGCAGTGAATGAAGACATGAAGGTGGCTGGTGTTAGAGTGGAGGATGCTGAAGACAGGCTTAGATGGAGGAAACTGATTCGCTGTGGCGACCCCTGAAGGGAAAAGCCAAAAGGAAAAGAAGATTTAAGGTTTAAGTTGATTTATTCCGGAATAATAATTCAAATATACAGCTTTAAAGTTTTAAAAATTGGCATTCTGCTAGCTTTTTGGACTAGTCTGTTTGTTTCTGCCTTTATTGTTTGTTTCTGTTTTTATTATTATTAGAGGCATATCTTATAATATTATTGCATGTACGAGGAATAGTTTTTCTTGTATTTTTATTTGTTTTATGCACAGCACTTTGAGCTTTTTCTCTACATGAAAGGTGCTATATAAAAAAATTTATTTGAATTTGAATATTCTGGCATTTACTAAAATGTTTTAGGTTATTTTTTAGTTTAGCTAATATTTCAGCTACATACTCGCTGTTTTGTTTAAATTAGTCTTTTTCCAGTTTTTTAGGGTATTTTGAAGTTTAGCTATTTTTCCGCAACATGCTAGATGTTTTGGCTAACCTAAGTTTTTTTTGTTTGCTTTTTAGGCAAATTTGGCATTTAGCTAATATTGAACCTTGCTATCAGTTTCAGTGTTTTTATCTATCAATTTCAGCATCTTCAGCGGTCAAATTCAGCTTACAGCATTCACACTAGCATTATCACAGATATCACAGATATCTAATTCATAATTATATTAAAAAGTTACAGTTTTAAAGTTTCAAAAATGTAGTTTTAGAGTATTCGATAAATGTTTATCCTGTTTGGCCCGTGACCTAAAGTGTGTTTTGGATTTTGGCCCCTGTGTGATTGAGTTTGACATCTCTGATCTAAAGTCACGCTGCATTCTGCAGACCTGCCGTGTTTAAAGTTTTTTAATGAGCCTCCAGAACTGTTGGAAAGCAGCAGCTCATGGGTTTTGTAGTTTTTCTAAGTTTAGCTGAAGCAGACCTGGCTATTAGAACTAGACCAGTTAGACCTTTAACAGTAAGAGAGCCATTTGGGCTCATTTTCTACTGATCAAAACCTAGAAGGAGGCACATAGTCTTACTTTACTTTAGCGTTTAAGAAATTTGGATTTGCATTCACGACCTTCTAATTTTTTTAAAGAATAAATAAGAATTATGTCTATTTTTGCCACAAACAAAAGCAAAAATATAAAAAGAACCTAGCATCTCTCAAAATTGGATTTCGATTTTTTTTTGACAGAAGCTAAAATCACTTATTTTCAAAATAAAAGATTCTCTGTGCCAAACAGGATCATCTCAGTGCAGCTAGTAACCAATGTTGTGCAGTAATATTATGCAATGTCGTGCATACTATTTGCTTTTAACTCAAAACAGATCAAACTTTTTACCAAAGTTTTGCTTTCCATATCAAATCAGTTCATTCTGGAGGTAGAGTTGAACAAACAAGACGTCTTCAGGTCAACAGGATGTAAAAACCTACATAGTTTATAGTCTATGTGAACCTCAGACATCAATTTATACATTTAACTAATCTAAATTAAATAAATGCTAATGAAGTAATCCTTACTTTAAAAAAAATCTATTTTATTATGCTTTGTTCTTTTTTTCTCCTCTCTGTCCTCAGCAGTCTTACTCTGCTAGGTTTAGTTATTTTAGTTTGGGGTTGGATCTTGGTAGTCTTAGTTTACAGGCTTTGTTTATTTGTTTTCTTTAGGTAGTTTTGGTTAGACAGACATTATCAGGAGCTCCTGACTCTGATGGTCGACATGTCTGGATCAGCAGTCTCCATGACTTATTTTATGTTTGTCCAAGGAGACACCATGGAGAGATAAAAGATCCACATGTGGATGTGGAGCCGCAGGTTACAGACCCCTGAACTAGACAGAGACAGAAATGTATTCAACTAAATTGTGAACTCTTACAATCAAAATGCAATGTTTTGTTCCTAAAATAGGGCTGCACGGTGGAGCAGTGGTTAGCGCTCTTGCCTCACAGCAAGAAGGCCCCGGTTCGAATCCCGGCTGGGACCTTTCTGTGTGGAGTTTGCATGTTCTCCCCGTGCATGCGTGGGTTTTCACCGGGGACTCCGGCTTCCTCCCACCGTCCAAAAACATGCTTCATAGGTTAATTGGTGACTCTAAATTGCCCCTAGGTGTGAATGTGAGAGTGTATGTGTGTGTGATTGAGGCCCTGTGACAGACTAGCGACCTGTCCAGGGTGAACCCCACCTTCGCCCATCAGTAGCCGGGTTAGACTCTGGGATCCCCACGACCCCGAAAGGGACAAAGCGTCCAAGAAGATGAATGAATGAATGTTCCCAGAATAAGACTTCTAATAATATTAAACTCATGGATTTAAAGAAGCAGAACTACATTTTCTAAGCAAGGACAAATTTGACTTTTCAATCCATTTTTTAATATATTTTGAACATATTTTTAAGGAATCCACTTTGTTTTTATGCATTAAATTTGGACTCTTTTTATGTGTTAAATTCATATCAGTTAGGACACATGAGGGAACCTTCAGAACTCTGGGCTCTATTTACTCAAAGATGACTAAACAACAAGTGAGATAATCCTCTGAAAAGAAATGGAGGAGGAAACACCAGAACCCCGCACGTTTTTCTATTTTGGGGGAGCCCCCACCCCTCCCTGTTATCAATTAGAGGGGGAGGAGTCAGGCGCCTGACGCACGCAGCGGAGGAGGAGGGAGGGACCCCAGTGTACGCTTCTGACGTCGGAGCAGTGCCCGCATCTGATTGGTCCTCCGGGGGTCCACAGCGCGCGGGGGGAGTCGGGACGGGAAAATGCAGTAAAAATAGAGCTGAGCAGAAAGCTCGGCAGCACTGACGGGAGCTGGAGCGAGAAGGAGGGGGAGGGACGTCCGAGGATTACCGGCTGGAAAGGGGAGAGTGACGGCGCTATGAGGACAGGGCTCCGTCCTCGCACTGCCAGCTGACCTCCTGGACACGCGGGGGCGGGAACGGAGCGGCCAGGCCTGGACGGATGTCCGGCGCGCAAACTTCCCGGTGAAGCGGCGCTGTCGGAGCGGATTACGCGCAGAACGGACCCGAACAGCGCTCCGGTGCCGATGCCAGCGGCAGCCTGTCGCCTGCTCCATCATGGCCGGATCATGAGGTGTTTGACTTTCCTGCTGCTGCTCCCAGAGGCGCTGAAGAAGTCCCGGAAGCTGCCGGGCAGGCTCCCGGTGTGTTACGACATCCTCTCGCTGTCCAGCACCAAGAAGAAGCAGAAGGAGAGGAAGATGGCTGCGGAGCTGTACCCCGCGGATAACACCAACAACGCCAACCTGGCCAACGGCACCACGGTGGCGGACGCCGAGAAGACCAAGGAGGTGCAGCTGTGCCTGCCGGGCGGCGGCGGCGGGGGCGGCAGCGCCGCCACCACCCCGACCAGCCAGCAAAACATCAACAACAACAACGTGGAGCCGGCCAGCTGGCAGTGCAGCCACCCCACGCTCAGGGAGAGGTGAGCGGACCCCCCGACCTCTGCTGCACCTGCTCGAACACCCGCCACACCGTTTCACATCTTCTCAACATTTAAGAAGAAAACTTAGATCTAGTCATTTAATCTCAGGAGCAGATGAAAACATGTCTCTGGAAACAGCTTGTAGGTGTGACGTAGGTGCTACAGCTCCGCCCATTCTGATGCATCCACCGTCAGACAAATAGATCCATGAACGTCTTAGTTTTCCTCGTCTGAGCTGAGATCTGGATCAGAACTGTACAGTAGAAAGCTCTGATGTTAGCTGGAGACTGTAAGCTTGCGGGAGAGATTGTAAACAAAGAGATGGTGAAAGTGGGGGCAGACTCACTCCACACTATCAGTCACAACTCGGAGGTGAACTTCTGATGAACTCCTGTCCATATTTTCCAGAGGATAAGTCACATTTTTTCATAGTTTAGCCAGAGGTGCGACTTATTTGTTTTTTTTTAAGACATAAATAGGCTTATTTATTTGTTATTTTCCCAGTAAACAACACTTGAAGGCCTGTTTATCACTTACAATTTCCAAAAATGATTTGATTCACAAGAGCCTTAATTGATTCGATTTAATTTTTTTTCCGATTCTTTAATTCAATTTTGAGTTTATATATTTATAAATAAACAAAGTTGTTTAGAAATACAGTGATAATTTACCATATGACTTTATTAATTAACTTATTTATTATCAGTGAAATAATGAGATTGTTAATATCATCCAGTGTTACATGGATTCTCTAAAGGAGAAGTTCTAACTAAAATGTTCAGATCATTAACATTGGAAACATTGTTCTGCTTCTCCTGGAGGACGTTTCAGTTTGGACACTAGGTGGCGAACACGCTATAGTATTACACCTTATTCTAGAAGAAGAAGAAATAATTAGGAAAAAAACAATGTCTTAAACCACAAATGGCTAATTTAAAAATATTTCCTTGCCTGTGAGTTTATAAAGATGTTCATTTAGTCAGCAATGAATGTTTACGTCGACCAAGCGTTAGCGTTAGCCGTCCTGTGGGAAATTATATTAAACGTTAGCATCAAGCTAGCGGACTTTAACTTTATGTGCTAATTCGATGTATATTTTTTTATGAATCGATTAACCTAAGTTTTTTTTTTCCGCTGTGACTTTTACTCCGGAAAATATAGCAATGATAATTAAAAGAAGACTGGGAACAGTTTGAAAATAGATCCAAAGATTGTTGGAGTGGAACTTAAAACACCGTCTCTTCTGATTCTGTTTAAAATGTACAGGTTAGCAACAGCAGAGATGAAAGAAATTGTGGATCATCTGCTCAGCTGGGTCATAGATGCAGATACATGTATTTGAAGGATCTAGTCGGCTGAAGGATCTCAGAAACACAAAGCTCCTGATCCTGTGAATGTGGGCGTCCTGGTGTTACACAACACCCGTGTTCACTCATGGACCTGCTTTTCTCCTAGGAATGCCTTGATGTTTAACAATGAGCTGATGGCTGATGTCCACTTCATCGTTGGGCCCTTGGGGGCCTCGCAGAGGGTGCCAGCACACAAGGTAAAGACACACTTCATGTCCTCAAGGTCTGCTGTTGGCCTTTGTCAAACAGGTTATTTTCTGACACTGCTGTGCCCCCCTCTTTCAGTACGTGCTGGCCGTGGGAAGCTCCGTCTTCTGTGCCATGTTTTACAGCGATTTGGCGGAGGAGGAGTCAGAAATACATATCCCAGATGTGGAACCTGCTGCTTTTCTAATTCTGCTGAAGTAAGTGGGCCTCCTCTCCTCTCAAAGCTCTGGATTACTCATCCAGGGCTGAGCAGAGGCAGCAGCCAGCATGCTACAGGAGTGCAGGGGAGCAACGGCAGCAGTGCTGAGCTCTGCTGCTCTTTCATAGTCCAAAGCATGCTCTCATTTGCAGCCAGTGCTTCCAAACAGTAGGGTTAGGGCTATGCTAATTATTTGGATCAGATTGGTCTTCTCAGCACGGATGTGCTTCATGTCTGAACCCTAAAGGCCGTCTCTCCTCTCAGGTACATGTACAGTGATGAGATAGACCTGGAGGCAGATACGGTGCTGGCCACCCTGTATGCCGCTAAGAAGTACATCGTCCCGGCACTGGCCAAGGCCTGCGTCACCTTCCTGGAGACCAGCCTGGAGGCTAAGAACGCCTGCGTGCTGCTCTCCCAGAGCCGGCTGTTCGAGGAGCCGGAGCTGACACAGCGCTGCTGGGAGGTGATCGACGCGCAGGCAGAGCTGGCGCTGCGCTCCGAGGGTTTCTGTGAGATCGACCTGCTGACGCTGGAGATCATCCTGCAGAGGGAAACGCTCAACACCAAGGAGGTGGTGGTCTTTGAGGCCGTTATGAGCTGGGCCGCAGCTGAGTGCAAAAGACAAGGTTTGGGGCCCACCACCCGCAACAAAAGGGAGGTGCTGGGCAAGGCGCTGTTCTTGGTGCGCATTCCCACCATGAGTCTGGAGGAGTTTGCAAACGGAGCAGCACAGTCGGATATTTTGACACTAGAGGAGACTCTGAACATGTTCCTGTGGTACACGGCGGCCAAAAAGCCCAGCGTGGACTTCCCCCTGACTCTGAGGAAGGGCCTGGTCCCTCAGCGATGCCACCGCTTTCAGTCCTCGGCTTACCGGAGCAATCAATGGCGCTACCGCGGCCGGTGTGACAGCATCCAGTTCGCGGTGGACAAGAGGATCTTTATTGCTGGTTTGGGTCTGTACGGGTCAAGCGGCGGCAAAGCCGAGTACTGTGTCAAAATTGAGCTTAAGAGACAGGGGGTGACCCTGGCCCAGAACCTGACCAAATTTGTGTCGGACGGGTCGAGCAGCACGTTCCCCGTGTGGTTTGAGCATCCTGTCCAGGTGGAGCAGGACGCCTTCTACACGGTGAGCGCCGTGCTGGACGGCAACGAGCTGAGCTACTTCGGGCAGGAAGGCATGACAGAGGTGCAGTGTGGGAAGGTGACGTTTCAGTTCCAGTGCTCCTCTGACAGCACCAACGGCACCGGCGTGCAGGGAGGACAGATCCCTGAGCTCGTGTTCTACGCATGAGCTGCTCAGGACCGCCCCCCACCCCCAGCCTTCACACTTATGTAGCATTAAGGACACCTGAGGAGCGTTACAGTCAATGACTTACTTTTCCAAGAGACTATTTTAAAAGTGGAGCAGCCGTCGTCTTATCTTATTTAACTTATTTTTTTATTATTAATATTTAAATGCGGATTTAACTGTATTCTTTGTTTGTGAAGAGCCGCTGCTGGAACTACAGTAACACATCCATTACATAATCATCTGAGCTCTGGAGCAGAACGCACAGCAGCGCTTTGGCATGTGTGAGTCGGTGTGTGATGGACGCTTTTGTAAAATACCGGTTAACGGCCGACAGCTTGATGCTGCTCAACGACACGTGTTCTGTATGAGAATGCTGACAATAAAAACATGCAGGTTATAGCCAACAAAGACACTACCTGTGTGGTTCTGGGGCGAGGAGCAGCGAACTGAGGGGCTACAGCGCCCTCCAGCTAAAACAGTGGGCACTGCATCCTAAACGTATGGAAATCTTAGAACAGATGAGGGTCAGCTGGGTGAAGGTTCAAGGCCCCAAGCGGGCAGAGGGTCCCCAGGGAGCGGCCCTTTGTCCAGAAGCATTCCTTTAGGAACCAAACATGATGGAAGTCCAATGAATATTTACCTGAAAAACAACCTGCTAGTCCTGGAAATCATGTCTTCTGATCACATTTAGGTGGGAAAAAATAGAGAAATCCATATGGGAATGCAGTTTAAATCCAGATGCAGGCGTCTATAATTGTCTAAAACACATGGAGCAAAAACCATCTTTCTGAGGTTTTCACTGCAGTGGCAGTAAAGCAGGAAGAGAGATGTTCATTTCTGCTGTGACCTGCCTCCTGTTAGCGCTTCAACATTTCAACGCTGCTTTGAAACTCTGGAAGCTCCAGTGAAAGCCAGCAGAGTCTGCAGTCAAAGAGTCAAAGAGTCCAAAGCCTTACAACAGTCCTTTCTGTGTCAAACCGTCAAGCTAAGGGTGTAACGGATCACAAAACTCACGGTTCGGATTGTGTCACAGTTTAGGGTCACGTTTCGGATCAAGAAAAAACTTAAAAAAAACAACAGCAAAAAACAAGATAAAAGTCTAAAATTAATTTTTGGAAAAAGCTTCAAAACATATATTAAATAATGTTTGCTCATTAGAGCTGGGACGATTAGTCGACTAATCGACGACTAAATGACTATTGAATTAGTCAACTATTTATTAAATAGTCGATTAGTTATTACTTTATATTATATGGAGTCAGAGTGTAGCAAAGTTGAAAGTTATAATGTCATTCTGCTAACTTTTTGGAATCTTTTACATTTATTAAGGTTTTTTATGCTGTTTTGGAATTTAGCTAATATTTCAGCTACATGCTAGCTATTTTGGCTAATTTAGGCGTCTTTTCAGTTTTTTAGGCTGTTTTGGAGGTTAGCTAATATTTTAGTTGGCTATCAGCTTCAGTGTTTTTAGCTATCAATTTCAGTATTTTCAGCTATCAGCACTAGCATCTTCAGAGGTCAAATTTAGCTTACACACTAGCATTATTGCAGGTAATGCTATATATCTAGTTTCTAGTTAGTTTAAAGCTAATTATAGTTAAGATGTGTGCTTTACATCCAGTTTGTGCATGACCTGATTAGTCGACTAATCGGAAAACTAATTAGTAATTAGTCAACTATTAAAATAATCGTTTGTGGCAGCACTACTGCTCATTGAGGCCTATTCATTAAAACAAAACATCTTAAACCTTGAACACAAACAAAATGCTAAAACGTAGTTTCTGATGACATTTACATGTCTTTAGATCAAATCTACAAAAACAGAGAGAAAAGAATGCTTTAAATAGTTTGGAAAATACCAAATCTATCTGGAGTGCTCCTTAAGATGCGTATGTCCCAATCATATCATAAATAAATTGGTTAAAATTAAACTTAAAATTATTTTTTGATATTATGTGTTATATTGAAACTAACTCTGGGAACATTTAAATATTTAAAATAATTATCATCCGTAAAACATGGTGCTGCTGTACCCGTTTTTCTTGGCGATTTATGAACTCTTTGGCTTGCCGTACTATCGTCGTCCCCGGACAGCACGTTCCCGTTACGGAGCAGCTGCTTTCCCCTGGGCCGGACAGCTGCTACTGCTGATCCTAACCGGGAGATTCTCTGAACCCAGAATGGAGATGTGTACCGATGCTTTCATTCAGCTCTTAAAATTAAATAAGCCTAATATTTAACCATGCGCGTCCTCCATGATGAAGTTGAAAAAAGTTTTTGACGGAAGCTCCCTTCAGGTGAACACATTTTGGAGAACTGTTAAGCAGCTACTTTAGCGCTTGTTAAAACAAAGACGTTTTCCATGAATTTGATGGGAATTCCATGCGATGTGAACGGATAATTGATTTCAATTATACGAGCGCGAGGTGTGCGCATTCGGGGTGCATGCGTGCACTGAACCCTGGCTTGTGATCCGTTACACCCCTACTTCAAAGTCATTGTAGGAGCAAACTCCTGCACCCAGCATGTCTGCTGCATATTCACACATGACCCGATGCAAACAACCGGCTTCTGAGGTTCTCCGACTCATTCATTCATTTGTGATTGCATCAGTTATGTACACGGTTATTTATAAGGGAACAAAACCTATGGGTCGTGTGTGAAGATCTACAAACGTGGTGGGTGTAGAGGAGTTCGCTCCTATATCAGATCAAAAGACTGTCACTCTCAGATGCAAGGCGTCACCATGACCAAAGGACACGCCCACTGTGTATATCGATAAACAAGCATAAGAAATTCACCAAAGGTTAACAAGGACCTTCAATGAACTTATGCAAGGCAATCATGTACAAACATACAAAGTTGATCAAACCGGTTCCTACACTCGTCACTGTAGAGATGCTAGCATGTGATGAAGCATCTGCAGCTTCAGAAGGTCATGAACAGTCTGTTCTCACAATTTAGTTTACCGATCGTTCACCTTCATCTGATAGGTTATTCATGTTTGGAAGAGGAAAGGAACATCTATGTAAAAAATAAACCTGTGGCTGTCTGCCTTTGTAATCCAGCTTTGAACCAGCACACATTGGACTGAGTGGACAGAAGGTGAGGCAGGTCAGTACCTATGGCTGGAGCGTTGATGCAGAGTTCTTTTGCCAGCTGGAGAAAAGTCTTTCCCAGAATGTAGACGTTAACCTGAAGAGAGAGATGATGACTGTGAGTGAATCATCGGAGTTCATGCCCCTCCAACATGACTTTAAACAGCTCCATAAATCTGAGCGGCTGCAGGTTTACAGACTTTAAATCAGGAGTGTCAAACAGTCGCCCAAGGGGCCAAAATCCAAAACTCCCCTTAGGTCACGGGCCGAACAGGATAAACATTTATGGAACACTCTAAAACTACATTTTTAAACTTTAAAACAGTAACTTTTAAAATAATTATAAACTAGATATATAGCATCACCTGTGATAATGCTAGTGTGAATGCTGTAAGCTGAATTTGACCACTGAAGATGCAGAAATTGATAGATAAAAATGCTGAAGCTGAAATCACTGAAGTTAATAGCCGATAGCCAGGTAAAATATTAGCTAAATGCCAAATTAGCCTAAAAAACTAAAAAAAAAAAAAACATAGGCTAGCCAAAACAGCTAGTATGTAGCTGAAATATTAGCTAAACTCCAAAATAGCCTAAATAATCTTAGTAAATGCCAAAATAGTCCTAAAAGAATGACAATTTTTAAAACATTAAAACCGTAACTTTTTAACACAACTATGAATAATAAAAAGGCAGGAATATCAATTTAGATTAAATCAACTTAAAAATACATAAAAATATATTTTGTCAAAATTATACAAGTTAGAAATGAGATCAAGATAACATCGGGTCATTAATAACAATAAAATAAAATGATCTGCAGGGCCGGATAGAATTACCTGGAGGGCCGGATATGGCCCCCGGGCCTTGACTTTGACACGTGAATTAAGCCCTTTCCTACCATCCATTGAAGCTTCTGGGAAGACTGCAGTCAAATGACCCATTTCATCATGGATATGCTCACAGTTCCAGTTGCATAATCGACCCAGACACCACAGAGCGTTTCACCTCCACGTGTGATTAAACGCTGAGCTCTGGGTTATTGCAGGGATTTGAAGGGTCTGGCACACAGCTGGTCTCTGATCAACATGCCTGACACTACACACTGTTGCTGTTCTTTCATCCTCACAGAAATGTCTTGCCTCCAACGAGGGATAAGTGCTGCACACTGCTGCCTCTCCACAGTGACTGGAGGACTAACCTCAGTTACTTTTACTTTCTGTTCATCTCATTCTTCTCTCTCAGAGAAGAAACCGCTCATGCACATTAAAGATTTACCACTAATGTGGTTTTGTATGGATGCATTTCAGCTTTAGGATGTACTGTGATGAGGAATACCTGTTTAGGAAGAGAATGCTGGCAGCTGGAAACAGGAGCAGCACCGAATCAGAATCCCTGTAGAGCTCAAACTAGGCTGAGCAGCCAACCAGACCTGATTAGTCTCAGGAAGCTGTGAGAGCTGTGGGTGGGAGAATGGGGCATCTGGGTTATCACACTGAACCCCTCCCATCACAGATGTTTCATTGTCTTTCCCTAAATACGTCCCTAAAGCTGTGCAGTAAATTCTGGGGCCCCTGAAAGGATGGATTGAAAGATAAAGCTACAAGCCCGCTCATCTATCATCATCTTCAGGAGGTAGGGGCGTTTACGAGCCAGAGTTCTGAAATCTAAAGCAGAAGGCAGCAGAGGGTCACAGGCTCAGGTCAGATCCCGTCATTCCTTCAGACCGGCCCTGCCCAGGCCTCTGGGGCTGTTAGAGGGTCTCCCGCTCTCATCACAGATGCTCCGCTGCTATTCTGGGAAATGGATTCCCGCAGGAATTCAACAGCAGAGATGTTGGAGCAGGAAACAGATCACACAAGTCACTTTAAAAAACTTCTCTACTTTCTAACCATCAAGCCCACAATTATTTATATCTCTATAAAGAATGGATAAGCCTCTTTTTTATTCACCGAGGTGTTGTATTATTAAGTAAATGTCGTCACTGTGATGTATGGAGACATTTCATGCAGCTGTCTGAGCTGAATGAGCTCTCCTCTATCTGATGCCTTTCTCCTGGTTGGTCCAACATTATGGGTCATTTTAACCGTCCTCCCTGCAGTCAATCCAGATGACATGGAACCGCATCAAAGCATCAGCTTCAAGGGTAAAAACGCTAAATGCTGGACTAGATTAAGACTAATTGTGAGAATGCTTTACAGCACCTAAAAACTCATTCACACTTTCAGAGAATTCAGCAATCTTGGTATCAAAACGTTCAGCTTGTTCAGGACATGACTGCTTATACTTCTGGTATTTATAAACGTTGTGGGTTTTTTAATATTGAGCAGAATATACACCATAGGAAATGATTCAGAAATTCTTCAAATCCTTCAAAAATGTTGTGCACTTTGAAACTTATGAGCTTCTGCATACTTTCAGATAGAAACACCAAACTGTAAAATGTTCAGCAGCTACTGGGTTTTTTAGGATAATTTTAGCTTTTATGTTTAGCGACATGCTAGCTATTTTTGGCTAATTTAGACATTTTTTCATCTTTTTTAGGAGGAGTTAAGCTAATATTTTAGCGTTATGCTGGCTGTTGTGGCAAAATAAGACATTTTTCCAGTTTTTTTAGGATAATTTGGAGTTTAGGTAATATTTTAGCAAGCTTTCAGTTTCAACATTTTCAGCTATCAGTTGTAGCACGTTCAGCAGCCACATTCAGTTTACAGCATTAACACTAGTATTATCGCAGGTAGAGCTAGTTGTAATAATGTTTGTTTTCAAAAGGCTTCTGAAAGACGAAATGTGTAGAAGGTCGGCTAAAACTGAAACCTCTATGACAAAGATATCAAGAAAAAAACATAACTCTACATTCATTATTTAGTGTGGTGGATACTGCATCAAAACTGGAGAATGGGTATACTTTGAAACGCTGATAACTGAACGTAGATTGTGTTATAGTACATAAGAGAGAGAAGCCAAACAACGAAGCCCAGTCATCTCTGAATGATCCATCACAGCTCCTCGGTGCTTCTTCATGTGGGTTTGTGTGTTAATGTGATGTTAGTCCTTCTAGTAATGTCGGCAGGGCGGGGGCACTCCTGAAGATCACCAAACCAGCAGTTGCTTGATTGCCCTGCATTAATGTCCCTTTACCCCACCCAGCAAAAATCCACTTCAAATCCACACCAACCTCCAAATACCAGGGCGCGCACAGATGGGGAGGGGCAACCAGCCACTCCAGGACAACTGGGGGCATAAAAATAAAAGCCCCAGACCAGCTGTGACTAGAAACTGTCCCCCCATCACACCACCGCCTCACTGTGAGCCAACTCCCATCAAAAATGCAGGTTTCTCATGTTACCTCACCTACTCGTTCAACTACAGAGTCTGAGGAGGAGGAGCTACCAGAGGCATGATGGGAGTCCACTCAGACGTGCCTCAGTGATGGGGCAAATACCAGAGAGAGACGTTAGACCACAAGAGGAAACAGCCACCTGACAGATTCACACAACAAAGTCTGCAGAAAACCATCCTGGTTCCTTCCCGCCGTAACGAGAACGCCACAGAGCGTCCGCGCCTCCGCCCAGATATTAGTCATGATCTCTAATGCTGTTGCACTGAATCCTAAAGACTTACTGTGAATAAAGAATATTGGTGATTCAACATTACTCTAGGTTCACACTGAACGCAAAAACGCCACGGAAGCCTCTCTCTCCCACAATCACACCAGAATTATTCCACGACGGTCGACAGGAACTTCTGATGGAACCTTTTTGGTTTTTGCCATCATGGGTAAGTTAATAACCTAAAAATATAATTTAAAATGTCTTCATTTGTAGCAGAATGTACAATTGAAAATTCTTTTATTTTAGCAGGCTGTTAGAGGACCAGTTTTCAGTTTTGTTGGTTTTACTTTTGAACCTCATTAACCTTTAACACCTGAGGCGTCGGCGGTGACGCTGAAACACAAAATCTTTATCACACTGTAACTTTTTCACCATTAACATGAACATTCCATCAGATTCTGAAGGAGAAAAGCGGCTTGTCGAGACGGTTTTCTCCTTCAGAATCTGCTGGAATGTTCATTTTCAGGTTAAAAAGTTATAGTAAATCAAAGAACAAACACTGGAGCTCCTGTGTTAAATGGTTGAATCTCTATATTTTGTGAAACACTTTGTCATTCACATTTAGAAATATTCTATACATTTTACGTATCAAATACAAACAAACACACTGAGAATAAAGGTGTTTCAACACTTACCACCTCAACTCTTGGTCACAAAATTAAGTAATTATTAGTAATAGTTGTAGCTAAATTCTTTATAATTAACAAAAAATTAAATGGCTAAAGTGTAAAATAAGTTTTTTTGTTTTGTTTTTTACTCAAAGAAAGAAACATTTATTTAGAAACAATATTTCTTTGCGTCCCATAAGTCATATATTACTTTTGTCTTGAACTTACCTGTAAAACGTCGCTCAGATCCAGCAGCATGTCTGAGGAGACTGGTCAAGGAGAGGTAACCACACACATGCAGCAGAAAGCCAGCAATGAAGGAAATGGCCCAAAGCCTGCATTTACATTCCTTTGTCTTGATGACTGGATTTTTTGGAGCTTTTTGTTGCATAGTTGACTTTATATTCTGAAGCAGCTTATATGATTATTTTTTTAACACAAATGGGCTCATTGCTTTATTATTTTCCCACTAACAACCGGTTGGTCTTTAGCCGTTGTTTCCCACTAAGAGGGCAATGTGTGCATCAATACTTGGAACGCAGAAGGACTGCCATCCAAAGCAGAAATGAAGAAGGAGAACCTGATCAGTCAGCTGAACTTCAGGTTATTTTAGTTTTTTGCATGAGGACATTATTATTCTTTTTTTTCCAGCATTAGTCTGGGACAGAAGTGCGGGAAAGTGGCCGCCATTCAGACGCAGCTCCCGCAGTAGAGGGTAAAGATCGCTGTAAAAAAATAAAAAGAATAAAAACATCTGAATGATTTTAGACATGAGGTCAGGTTTGCAGA
Organism: Oryzias melastigma; assembly: GCF_002922805.2. Classification (NCBI taxonomy): domain Eukaryota; kingdom Metazoa; phylum Chordata; class Actinopteri; order Beloniformes; family Adrianichthyidae; genus Oryzias; species Oryzias melastigma. The sequence goes on from NC_050533.1 coordinate 27,354,033, forward strand.
ACTCTTTAAAATAAATGAATAAACCTGATCTCTAAGCATCATCTGTGCTTTCCCTGCATTGTGAATGAGATAACCAGGCAATACTTCTATGCAGCGATCAGGCTGAAAGCTTAACAGTAGCTCCTCCCACACGCCACGGGAGCATCTAATTAAAGAACATCTCTGGACAAGCACAGAGAACTGAATTTGACATGCCTCTGAAAAGAGGCAGCGGATGCGAATTTGATGCATGAATGTCATTCAGTGTGAGTGCAGCATTATGTCGGGATTGATGGATTTGTTCAGAAGTTTTTATTTTTGTTTTTGTATTCATTTTATTTTTATTAATCAAAAGGAAAAACATGCAATACAACCTGGAGCTGTAAACGTGATGGAAACAAAAGAAAAAAAATGAAAAGGGAACAGAAAGAAGAAAAAATTATTTTCTCTGCCCCTTAACAAATCAATAAATCAAACTATTACATTTACTTTTTCTTTTTATGTGTCTTTTCATTAAATTAGGAGGAAGGCATTTCACATTTACACCATACACACATTTTAAAATATTAAAGTTAACAAGATCATGACATTTTAATATTTAGAATTTTATAAATAATGGATTAGATGGGTCCCTATAATTACTCTTTGTAATAATTCTTTTTGGTTAGTGTTGCACTTTTTACCAAAAGCTTATACTCAGGAGTGACTAAAGTATGTTTTTTTTATTTTGATCCTGCGACCTTTGGAAGAATGGTAGTTAAAACATTGGGTTTTGAGAGGCTTTGACCAAAGCAGCAGCAGACACTCATGAATGTTGCATGGTAGCTGGAGACCGTCCGTTTCCCATTTCCCTTCCAATCACTCGTCTTTTCCCCGCCTGAGCGGACTGCAGTCAGGACAGAGAGTGAAGTTTGGACAGCTGGTTTGAGGCTACGTTCAACAAAAAATTTTGATTTGAGCTCCAAGTATGAAGACTCCCAGAATGCACTGCAGCTTTTCCATAGCCGAGGTCTTAAAGTCATCTTTTTACCAGCTCCAGCAGCTGTTCCCTTAACACGCTTATCAAGTAAGTAGTCTGTTACTTTAAAACACTGCTGCTTGGTGAACGTCAGCCTGTTCTCTCCTTCATAGAATAATGCTGTAGCTCACATTTCTCTGCATGAACGAGCTGAAATAACCATGAATGAATGAATGAATGAAATGGTTTATTTCAAGAAATCAGGTCATAATACATAACATAACATAGATCATAATGAATCACAAGTAGATCCCTTGAAAGGGAGTGGAAGGAAGCGAACTTATGTAATCCCACCCCGACTCGACCATAACATTTTCTCTACATGAATTATCAATATCTGGTTCAGGACTTAATATCATATATTATATTAATAGCTACATCACAGTTTAGAAACAAGTTTAAGGCCACGTAATCGTTCTTCGTTGTTATGACTGAGAGACTGTGAAGGTCTCATCTCAAGGGAAATGTGCTCGAGTTCTGCAGCTCAGAGTCGGGTTAGAGTTCACATCCAGCAGTTTGTTGAGTTCACGTTTCACATTTTGCTTGAATTAAAGGGTCAGACATGAGTAATCCCACAGTTCTCAAAGTCTTTCATGGATTTTATTTCCAGAGGCTTCGTCAGGTCCAGTGTTTCAAGATTCTGGAGTTCAGAATCTACCTGCTGTGGATTTGTTACCTAGATCTTAGGAGCCTCGCGTGCTTCACCAGATCAACATAATATTTACCTGATCAGGATCGCTGGTTTATCCGTATTCTTTCTCCGAGGAAGCGGATGACAGACCTCAACAGTATTTAGGTCCAAAGAAATCCCTTTAGACGCAAGAAATTCTCCAACTTGATCCTCCACGGTCATGTTTGCTCCCGTCACAGCTCCGTTAGCATCCCTGCTAGCGCTGGTAGCACCAGGCCGCACCCGGGGTTGTATTTGAAGTCCCGTGAGAATCACATTATTCATCCGTGCCTGTTGATCCATGTCATGCATCCTTCTCTCCAGGAGATCTTGGCGATTATCTTGTTGTTCGTTACGTGCCTTTTCTTGACAGAAATCTTCCACGAGTTGTAACAGCGGTGTTAGCTTAGCTTCAAGCTCCACCAGAGCTGACAATTTAGATTCACAGAGAACTGCTGGGGTTAGCTTAGCCTGTTTGTCAGCTATTGTTTTGAGCAGCTCAGGGATTAAAGTCGCTTGTGGGCAACTTTAAAAAACTTTAAAAGCCGAAGAGTTGAGGAGAGCTGGAGACACGCGTCTGCTCGTGACCCGGAACCGGAAGTCAGTCCATTAAAATGACTTTTGCATGAACATCTACACTCACTACACTCACCGGGTTGGACCCCTTTTTCCATCAGAACGGTCTTGATCCTTGACAACAAGGTACTAGAACATTCCTCAGAAAGTCTGATCCATACTGACATGACACCATCACAGAGTTGCTGCAGATTTGTTCCATGATGCCGATCTCCTGTTCCACTACCTCCCAAAGGTGTGAGCCAAAATCATGACATCAGCCTCTATGTCGGATCAGTTCAATGTTTGGATGTTTCTTGAAGGGTCGGGCAGGAAGAGAAGCAGACGGAGATCTGAGCGTTCCAGAGAAAGGACAGCAAACAGGCCAAGAGGGAAAACGATGAAGCTGCTGCAGCCACTCATCCCACGGCAGAGTTTGATATAGGGGACAAAGACACAGGGCTGAGACAGGTGAAGCTGAAGAGCTACACACATGATCATTGTGGTACACAGAAGAGAGCATTTCACCACACTGGTTAGAATATTCAGTAAATCTGGGTACAGCTTTCTGCTTCCTGTGTAGTGTTTGGTAAAAACACCAACATGACACTTTGGTCAGTGGAGGTTGTAAGAATTGGAAGAAAGCTTTAGTCATCTTTGGCAGCAGGAATGACACAAACACACAAGGATGGTGTTGTTGCATAGCAAAGCTATCAGGGAGCTAGCTAATGGGTGAAGTTGTACAGATAACAGCAAGTGTGTTTGTTCATACTACGTTCTACAAACCCAGTCATGAAGCAACTCCTCTAACTGTCCAACAAATCCTCAAGATCAGCACAAAATCAGACACCTGCACCCTAACAACACAGGACACCCCATCATTATTACTGTACATTGAGATTTTTTTATCATGTATATGTACATTGTACATTGTGAGATTTTTATTTTTTATTATGTATACCCTGTAAGCTGCTGAAAGACTTAATTTCCCCAAGGGTGCCATCCCAAAGGGATTAATAAAGCAAAGTCTAAGTCTAAGTCTAAGTCTAAGTCATCCCACTGTTCAGCTGCTTCAGACAAGTTTTGGTCACCGTGGCAACACGTGCACCCGTCTCCAAGCTGTCAAGGTGGATTATTGTGCTCCTCTGAAAAAGGCCTTACAATGGAATTAGCTGCAGTGCAGATGAAATGGAAACAATAATCCCAGCACGTCTGGAGATTATAGACAACTCTATTAATCACAAAAACCAGCAGGTCCTCAAATACATCCAAGTTCCAAGAGCGGAAGAAATGTCACTTCACTCAGCAGACAGAACTGCAGATTCCAGGATTTAAATCAGAAAAAATGTCATGTTTTTAAGAGACATTTAAAACTGAAAGATTGAGGCAATCCTTTCCACTCTTTACAAGTGCTACGCGCAGTTCTGTCAAGTCATTTAGAGATCATTCAAGTCAAATGAGGGGAGACCATTATCCAGGGGGGGTTAAACGCAATAATTAACAGTTCTGGCAATAGATTTGATCGTCATTTCACGTTTGATATATGTGCATTCTGGAGGATTGATAAAACACAAAAGGTCACTTAATTTAGTGTCATATCAGGAGTGATAAAAAACAAGTTTATTTTACTATTATTAGATCATTTAATTAAAAAAACTTAAATGCATGAACAAAATGTAACCAACAAATCAATTATTGATGCTCAATAAGAAAAAAACAAGAATACTTTGAAATTGAGCCATTTTGCAGCACCCATAAATATTTGAAACCCAAATAAAACATTTTGAAAAAAAATATTGATGTATAGTTAAAAAAATGTAAAATGTCCCAAAACTTTTTGCCATTTTAAAATAAACTTAATTATTTTCAGCTTCAAATGTTGATTTTTAGATTTCAAAACTCAAAATTTCATTGATTTTTTTTTCAGTTACAAATCTTTATTTCACTTTCAACAGTTTTTTCGTTTCGAATCTGAAAATTTCAGTTTCATAACTTTTGGCCCCATTGTGGTGCAAAAGAGTTATTGATCCCGGAAGTCTGAATCCATGATCGGCTAGCTAGCTTTATTGAACTGTTTACATCAGTTTTCTGCTTGAACTGCTGCCGTTTTCTGCTGCGTTTAACATTGCGAATAACATTTAGTGATCTGTTCATGACATGCAGACTTCTAGTGGAGTATTTATCCGGAATAATAAGATTGAAATTTTAAAGCGCTGATCATTATAAGAAAAAAGGAAATATCCGATCCTGATCGGACAACAGAGCCTGATCTCGATCGAGTCTTCAACCACGTGTTTGGGCCCGATTTCCAATCACGTGATCGGATCGGGACATCCCTAATTTTTGACTATATTTTCAGGAATTAAACAAGTTTATTTTAATTCAGCAAAAATTGTCAATGACCAACAGACAGCACTATTAAACCCCATTTATAGAAGTCAACAGACAAAAAAAGTTCATTGAGGGTTTGGTTACCCTTTAAACTGTTAAAATCTAAATCTGTAAAAAAACGAGAACAGACAATAATTAAAGCATAAGTCTTTTTTTTTCCAATTTTCACAGAGATAAAAATTAGGATGTGCTTAAAAATTCTGGTCACAAGCGGATGAAACATGTTTGTCAGATGACTGCATACAGTGGACAGTGAAAGGTTTGGGTTTGAAGGAAAAGGGGCAGCGACCCACTGTGCAGGAACTAACAAAGGAGGACAAATTGTTGGAGATTAAAATGTATGTGATTAAAAATTGAGGCAAAAAGTAGGAAGCTGCAGAATAAATAATAAAAAGATTCACACAAATATCTAATCCGCCTCCACCATCTAAATATGGATGCACCATGCAAAGACTGCTCAGGACTCATTAAATTCAACCGGAGGTTCTTTTCTCATTTTCCTGTGCTCCTCTTTTCCAGTGTTTGTCCTGATCCCCACTGTGACATCAGAGTCACCCAGCAGTGGAAAAGGAAGCCCGCTGAGCTATTTTTGCCCCAAAATGCTCCAACAGACGAGCCCGTATCAGCACAGCCACACACAAACAACAGAACAATGCAGCAGGAAGGCAGCACAATCACTCGCCTCCTCTTATTGTAGGTAAACCCATCCCTGCTGCAGCTACAGAATCATCCTCAAGGCTGAGAGACGCAGGCACAAATGAGGAGGAACTTAAGCCCAGTGTCAAACTGACAAACATGAAAACACTGCAGCTCTGTTAGCTCCAGGGTTGAGAACTTGAACAGTGATGAATCCTGAACCACAACAGCTGTCTTAGCATTCACCAGAACCATGCAGCGCCCTCTGGTATGCACCCAGCAGGTCACATGAAGCTCCTTAACAGCATTCATGTCAGAATGACTTCAGGAAAAACAACAGGAGAGAGGAGTGAAAGCAAAACACCTACAGCCAGCAGCAAGTCATGCCAACTTCTGCAAACGGCAAAGGTTTTATCTGACTTTAAAGGTGTTATACCATGAAAAATCTACTTTTTGAGCTTTTAAGTATACTCTACTGTTCATTCCTCACTATGAAGAACCCCAAAGCGGTATTTTGATCCATTCATGCATTTGAGTAATCCTCTAAAAACAGCAGCCCCTCCCATACCCACAAAAACGACCGGGTCCTCACATGGTGACATCACAGGGAGAGACCGCCCCTTTCAGGAAGAGTCTGCTCTGTCAGCTCCGCCTCCAGGCTAACACCAGCACCCAATGGGCTGTATGCACGACCTACCTCCACAATGGTACATGACCGCTCGATCATTTCCGGTTGGGGCAGTGGGCTATTGCTTATATGGAAATAGTGGGGTTTTTGAGTTTAAAATATGTCTTTTGGAGCTTTCACTATAAACAATGTTAGGTGCATTGTTCATCTTTCTAGCAAAATATTTCAAAATAAGAATCCAAAAAGGAATTAAATTGTATTTGTCCTCCTACGTAGCAAACTTTGAAGGTAACTTGCTAAGGCTGTTATTTGCACAGTTAACGTTCCAAACTCCTGCCCTCTGGAGTTCTGTGTTTTTAACCAACAAACGCACTCACACAAACGCTCCCACGCTAAACCAAATCCAAGAGAAGCAAGAGCTCACTGCAACATGTGACTGCAGACACCAGAAATCAAACCACCAACCCTACAGCTGGGAAATGACTCCTCAGCCTTCCAGTCACAGCCATCACGGTTCGTGACCGACCACTTTCTTCTAGGGTCAAAGAGCACGTAAGCAGCAGAATCATCTTCATGCATGACGAAGCACCTCCTCATGCTGCAGAGGAGAGCTCTGTGTCAGCGACTGCTGCAGGCACAGAAGGAGAGCCACATCCTCCTCTGACCTCCACCCGACCTTGTGAAGGAGAAGGTGATGACCTTTGGAGGACCGTCAGCTCCTAACAGCAGCAGATCAGGACATCTCTGCTGCATTTCTCCTGACAGACGGGAGGTGAGAAATGATGTAAACTAATGTCCTACTGCACTACATTCACAGAAGGCCCAAGGTGCTCCAGAGTCAGTCCAAGTCAGCCATTCTCACTCCGCTGTCAGACACCAACCTATAACCACCAGCAGCAACGTGGGGGTGAGGGTCTCGCTCAAGGACACTTCAACACGGGCAGGAAGGCAGGAATCGAACCTGTCGTCCTCTGATCAGGTCGACAGGTCTACCTCTCCTTTCCTTACAAACTGTCTGTTTTCCTACTAACAGAAAGGATTCAATACAAATAAACAATTACACATAACACTGAAATAATCACAAATCCTTTCATACTCCGTTCATGTTGTGCTCCATGTGGCGGACCGCTCCACACCCGCGCCCGCTCAGCGCAACCCTCCACGCAGCTGCTGAGCGCCCACTCGCCCGCACACTCGCTTGTGCACTTGCTTGCGCTCGCACTAAAGAGAGTTACTAAAATGGAGAACGGCTCCTGAGAGAAGCCAGAATGGAAACATTGGTGAAGCTGCGTGTCCTCCATGACTGTTGTCGTGGTAGATTGGTCAATGTAAAGTTGCAGGGTAAGAAAACTAATCTCTACTTTGCTTGAATTTGCATTTACTGTTGCAATCGCAACGTCGCAAAATCCTGGGGGGACTGACCTATGTGAAACCTTTAAATCCGAAGGACCTGTGAGAATTTCCCAGGATGGGGGGGGGTGAAGAGCACGCAGCCTGTCCATGACGCACACACACTTACTACATAGTGAGGACCAGGAAAACCAGCTGAGAAGTGAGGACCAGCCTTCCTGCTTCATTTACACCCCACACACACACACAGGGACACACACTCATAGCAGGCCTGCAAAGAGAAATGTCATCAGCTCTGCTTCTTTCTAAATTCAGGCACAGGCCGAGACAAACGGCTTTTTTAAATTTTGTACATCGATGAACATGTTGACACGTTTGAAACAGTTTTATACTGATTCTCAAAGAATCATTACATCCTTAATTATGAATTAACAGATTTGTTCATTTGGGTGCAATTCATGACACAATGAAACCATTCAGATCGTCAAAATGAGTTCAATAGGTTGCTTGAAAGGGAACTGGAGGAAACAAACTAAAATAAAGTAATCCCTTCTTATTCGCGGGTGTTAGGGACCGGAGACACCCACAACTACAGGACACCCCCCATCCCCGTCTCAACACCCACCCCCCGCAGCCGAAGAACGTCTGACTCACTCCCTAAGGGGAGAAACACCTCAGCACCTCCTTCAGACGCAAACATTTCATACAAGCGTCTTTTTGTGACAAACCGGAAAAGTCATGCGACTGAAAAAAATAAAAAATTAAAGAATTAAAAATCAGCAAATACATGTAACTGCAAATAAAAAAATGCAAATACACAGGGGAACACTGTCATTCACCCCAATTGGGCCCCAATCACTTCAACAGATTGTCTGTGTAGTAATAATTGTGTTAATGTTTAGTAAACATTCACACTATAGTGATTCTCCTGCTCCTTTCCATGCTTTCAGCACATAAAAACTCAATCACACTCTTAGAGATTTCAGGAATCTTGGTATCAAAACATTCCTGCATTTAGAGGCGTTTGGACACCTGGGATGAACCTCAGTGGATGAGGGTCTCCATCATCACTTTCTGCATCTTTGTTGATGGGATGAGCAGCTTTGGTCCCTGACAACATCACCAGAACCTCCAGCATCCTCACATTTTCTCTTCTTTGCTCCTCCAGCATCATCAGCTGCAGCTCACAACCTCTCACAGGAAACTTGAAGAAAAATTGTTTTCATTTATTGTGATATTTGTTTCCTGAGCAAACCTAAATATATGCTTATTTTATAAGATCACTTGTAATTTATGAGTAAAAAATTAAGCTAACTTATTTTTAAATGATATTTCTCTCACACAGTTTGTGTTTCAGAGTAAAAACTAGCTAGCAACTGCTTGATTCCTTCTTTAGAAAAAACACAAAAATTCAGCTCCACAAACGTTACCTTTTCTCGCCAAAAATGACTCCTTCTGTTGCTCCTTCGATCCCAAAGTCTTCTCTGAACCTCCATGAAGGTTATATTCCCCACGATGGTCGTCTTTCAGACATTTTTCTTGTTGTTTTCTCCGTTATAAAAACTCTTTTTGACCACTCCTCTCTCTGCATCTCTCCACCACTGCGTCTGTCTCACCGGTAAACAACGCCGCTGCACGGGCTTCTGGGTAAAATTACGTAACGGCCCAATAGTGACAAGAAAGTGCAAGGTCTCAGCTTTCAGAAACTGGTTTGCTCTATTTTTCAAATAGAGCAAACCATTCAGGAATTATGGTCATTCAAAGAGCGCTTGTCCAAATGTGTCGCGGACAACGCGCTGGGTGGCTAAACACACACGGCTTCAGCAGACACACTTGGCGGGTCAAAAGATACCCTTCGGCGGGCCAAATTTGGCCCGCGGGCCCCACTTTACACCCATGGTTTAAACAATTATAAAATCAAAGAACTTGAACACCTCATAAACATCTCACTTTATATTTTTGTTAAAAACAAACTTTTAAATACCTTGTAGCAAAAAGCCAGACTCCTCCCTCAATAGATGTTTGAATTGTGACGTGTGCAGAGATGCTGCATCCTCTTACTGTGTGTGTTCAGGTTCAGTCTGCGGCTCTGTGCACGGCTGAGGGGAGTTTAACATCACTCTCTGGGGTAATAAGAGCAGAGTGGGCATGCCAGTCCAGAGCAGACGCTGAGCTGACTGCATGTTCAAGAACAAAACGAAGCAGCAGAAAGGATACGCGGCGTTCCTTCAGTGCGGCACACCAGGTAGAGGCAGGCAGCGATGACGTAGGAGGACTTGCGGCCACTCGTCAGGCGCTTGTTGAGGGCCATCTTGTAGAAGTTGAAGGCCGTGTCCAGACAGTGCTGGTTCATCTGCAGCTGATGACCCAAAGTGTTGATGTTCTGCTTGGCTGAAGACACACAGAAGCAGGGGAAAGGTGAATACAGCGGTTCTCCAAACAGAACAGAATGACAGACCCCCGGATCCAGGAGAAGAAACATACAGTTTCATCAGATCCAGACCAACAACCCCTCTCTCCTAGACACAATTAAAACAAAGTTGAGATGATACTTTTTTTTTTTGAAAACTCAACTGCCTTTTCTAGATGAATAACGTTTTCAAAACAGAAAGAAGTGAGACTCCATTCCAGCAGAGGGCTGTAATGAAGACAATAGGAAGAGGAAATACTTAGAATATAAATAGAATATAAAGCACAGCCAACGATAGTTTTACTATGGCGCCACAGATATTCTCTGTTCTCTGAACTGTAGGACTGTTATACTGAAAGCTTTGGTTAGAAGGCAAAGTTAGAAAAGACTTGTTTTTGTGACATAATCCTTTTTTTTTTTGGAAAAGATAAACTCCTGCTGATGAGAAGAAAGATGCTCCACTTTGATAAATAATCCCTGAAGCAGAGGATCACAGTCCTCTGGAGTCCAGCCTGCTGGTGCTGCGCTGATTGTGAACACACTCCAGCATTAGGATGAGTCTTAGAGGACAGCAACACAATAGCTCCTCACTGTATCCAACACTAATGTCATTTTTCTGGTTGATCTATTTTAACAAAGAGCATCAGAATCAGCTTTGTGTGAAGTGCAATGAAATTCTGTTCAGCAACAAGAATTCCTGTAAAATCAGATACAAAACATTAAAACACATTTTGAGTATTTCCAAACACATTTGAAGTCAGAAATCCCTCACTCATTTGTGACCAACCCTGAGGAGTCATCACACAAAGAAACAGCAAACAGAGGAAGTGCTGCTGTTAGTGTGCTGCATTACACACTGGAGGGACACTAGTACACTAGGGCTGCCACAAACCATTATTTCAATAGTCGACTAATCTCCGACTATTTTTTTCGATTAGTCGACTAATCAGCTCGTGCGGCGACTAGATGTAAAACACTCATCTTAACCGTCATTATCTTTAAACTTGAGGTCTTTAAGCTATATTCTAATTAAAATAAAGACAATAGTTTATTAATCTTTTAATGAATCTGCAGCTTTTCTCCTTCATTTGTTTCTGGCATTAAAACAAGACTTAAATCAAATAATGCAATCTGAATCAACTACAGAAAACTTATTAAAAGTCTGAAATTCTTTTTTAAAGCTTTAATATATATATTTAATAAAACATGTACAAAGTATTTCAAAAGCTATTTGCAGATATAAACACACTCAAAATATTTGCTCACTGAGGTCCATTTATTAAACAAAGCACTAATAACATCTTTGAACTCAAGATATACATAAAAAACCTGAGGATGTCCATAGAAACAAAGAAAATTAATAAAAATGGGGAAATTTATATTTTAAAAAGGGAGAAAAGCAGGAGATGTTAGAATGTACATCAGTACTTTCATTCTTTCACCACCTACATCCACTGCACATGCACAGACCGATACTTCATATTTTCAGTTTGGGGGAGAACCCATAAATCTGTGTTACTTCTTTAATGTTGTGGTTGCTTTGCTGTTTGTTGTCGTTTTGTGACTTTAAGTTACATTTACTTGTAGCTTAATGCAGATAATGTTATGCTGCACTTGTAAACTTAGCTCTGGACTTTTAGGTGAGCTCCTTCACTTCTGGGACTCATAGTCTTAAATCGTTCCATAACAGCTGCAGATCCGTACCGACACACAGCCTCTCTGTCTGCGAGGTGAATGTTTCATAATCCGCTCTTCAAACCGAACAACGTGATCGCGGTGCAGAATATGAATGAAGCCTTGGACGACGGTTCATTTCCAGTGTAAACTCATTATCCGCGCCGTCCTCGCGGCGTTTGGTTAGAAGAGCGCAGATTATGAAACGTTCACTATGCAGACAGAAGCGCCGTAGACACGGACCTGCTGCAGATCTTCTGGTTCATCTCCAAACAGCGCAGTAATGACAGCCGCGGCAGCGCTAGCTGTGTTAGCACCGATGTTAGCTTAGCTAGACGAAGCTCTCTGTTCAGCGTGATCAAACTCTCAACATGCTTCATCATCAGTACCGCTGAAAGTACCAACATTCTGACAGCTCCTGCAATAGAAGGTCAAGATTGTCATAAAAAATCTCTGAATGATCTCATGAACCCCAACATGGAGACGAGATCACTAATTCTTTTGTAGAACTCTAAACCTGATCTCTCAACATCATCCGTATTCTCTCTGCATTGTAAATGAGATATACAGTCAATGCTTCCATGTAGCGATCAGGCTGAAAACTTGACAGTAGCTCCTCCCACAGATGACGGGGTGTCTAGTTTATGAACACAATCACTGAGCATCAGGAGAGGAGGAGAATTTGATGTGTGTGAAGCCTTGACTGTATATGAGAACTGGAATGAATGACTCCTCTGCTGGTGTTCCAAACAGGAAGTACTGCTGACTCCAATAAGCTTAAATCCAAAAGACTTCAATGGAGAAATAAACAGCAATTACTCAGTCATTCTATTGGTCTGCTACCTTTTCTTCATGTTCCTGATGAACCTCATTTTTAGTGATATTTTTTCTTTATTGCATGTTATTCAAGTCATAAACTGACCAATCGGATTCCTCAGTGAAATAATGTGGTGCCAGTTGGCCCTCATCTCAAACATTTGATTATTGAGCCTGCTTTCAGCGGTAGGTGTGGACCAGTGACATGCAGTCAGGGGAGGCTGGGGAGGCCGAGCCTCACCAGCAAAATATAGCTAAAAAATGCATAAATTCAATGAGATGAATATACCTTTTAAAATTAAAAATAAAATATCAAATGTTATTTTTCTTGGTTATGTTATTTTCTACGATTGCCATTTTTGTTCAGGTTTTCAATTCAATTCAGTTTTATTTATATAGCCCAATATCACAAAGGAAATTTGCCTCATTGGGCTTCATGCTGGTAGTTTTTTAAAATGCAGAAAATTAGTCATAAAATATGCACAATGACTAAAAACTAAACAGACTAAATAAACTGGTTATCCCTGCCCTTAGACCCTCCCTCCCCGTAAGGAAAAACTCCTAAAAAACCTGAAACAGGAAAAAAAGAAGAAACCTTAGGGATTCCCACATGAGGGAGAGATCCTATCCCAGGACGGACACTGTTTATAAAAAAAAAAAAAAAAAAAAGCAAATTTAGGAGTTTCCTCTCCAAATACGCTAGACAACGCTGGGTGAGGCAGCTCCGCCCCCAGCCTCACTCAGCGCCTCACACACTAACTGCAGCTGCAGCTGACGCATGCCTGTTTTGTTTCGGTCTTTCCATCATCATAAAATTTGTTTATCTTTCTGATTACATTGGTTTCAGTTTGGGACTCATTTAATCTTTTTATCCGCTAAAAATGCACTTGAAAAACACACTGGGTGCATAGACTGTATATAAAACAACTGGACAGAGCAAGCCCCCCTACCTCCGTGTTCCATATAGGAAGTACCACTGGGTTGCAAAAAGGCCAAAGTCCCATTGACTTACATTGAGAAACAGACAGTTATTTCTCAGTCATTTTATATGTCAGAATAATCATTCTTCCTCTGCTGCTTTCTGCTTAACTTCTTTTTTATAATCTTTTTTTCCATTATCACAAGTTATTAGTTATAAATTGACCAATCAGATGGCTCAATAAGCGTTTGTGGGTCTGACGTCGAACGTCTGGGGGGTTTGATTGACAGATGACGGGTAGCCAATGGGAGCAGACTTCATCAATGGGTCCGTGAAGACCTTTTAACACCTACTTTACAATTCAACAATGTACCAATCATTGTCCTACTGTTGTTTTCCTCAATGGAATGTACCGATGCAGCAGTTTAAAACAACAAGAGGAGCATGCTGTCGACATTTTTAGATGAGGATTTACTCTGGAGAAATAGATTTCACTCTGAGGTTATGTGCTTTGGACTTTTTTGTTTGTTTAACGTTCGTTTTTCTTTTTTTCACTGTTTTGGTTGTAGCTTATAAATTATAAGTTGTGTATCATACGGAATGGTACAGCTCCTCCATAAAATCACCAACCAAAGTTTAATCTTCTTCACTTTTCCAGCTTCAGCCTGAATTAGACGCAGCTGTCTGAGGAGCGTGAGACAAACTTCAATGGATGTTGTCGTATTTTCAAACAGAAAAAAGATCCAGATGTTCACTAGGATGATTATTTATTCTAAATAACGCTGACAAACAGAACATTCATCTGTTTCTTCAGAAGGAGCAGCACAGACTTCCTTCAGAAGTAAAAGTAAGTCAATAACAACAATTGTGGTAATTTTTAATGCTACAGTTTGTAAACAGAAGTAAAATGTTGAATTTAAATGTTAAACAACAATTTATCTGTTGTCAGTCAAATGGGGAATAAATTGCTCTGTAGGCAGTGTTGCCAGATAGTGTCAGAGCTTTCCAGTTCTTTATTTATTTATATAAAGATTTAAGATTTCTAAACAAGGTGGGGGGGGTCAGCCCCTTCGTAAAGTTTGTAAATCTGACTGATGACATCAGTGCCTCACCAGCCGTGAACCTCACTGCACGTCACTGGTGTGGACTTTCAAGAAGCTTACTCCTGACTGGTGCCACAGAAATGTGGACCAATCACTGTCTTCAGGCTCCAACATGGTGAGGTCCATATCACTGAGATATGGTGAGTGAATTGGCTTCATTTCACTTCATTCACTCCCATGCAGGCAAAAAAAATCCTCTGTACCCCCTCCTGGGCTCAGACCTCAGCAGAGTTCTTTAAAGTCCCTCACCAATCATTTACTGATCAATTTTCAAAGTGTTATTGATGGTTTGCTATTTGTTACGTGCTGCTGCTGTCTGGCCTCTTTTCCATCCAGGTGTGGCCAATCTGCCTTGATTGACAGGTGGTGTCCATATAAGCCAGAGGAGGCCACACCAAGCCAGGCAGGGAGCAGAGCAGCAGGCTGTGTGGTGGTCTGTGTGGTGGTGGTGGTTTGGGTTACTTTTCGTCCTCAGCAATCTTAGATTGCTGGGTTTTGTTGTGTTAGTTTGGGGTTGGGCCTTGGTAGTTCTGATTTGCGGGTTTTGTTTAATTTCTGTTCATTAGGTAGTTTTGTTAGGCAGCCCTTAGCAGGGAGCTGCTGACTCCGACGGTCGTCATGACCGGGTCAGCAGTCTCCCTGACTTCTTTTTCTTGTGGCCAAGGTCCCAACTCCGTTTTGGTTTGTTCTTTTAAACCTTAACCACTAATTTCTTTGCTTCATTTCAGGACACAGGTTTTCTGTTTATGTTAATAAACTGTGTTCCTTTTAGTTTGGTGTCCATCTTGAATGTTATTGTCCCCCCCTTAGATGGTCATCCCCTAGACTCCGGGCTAGTTTTGCGGTGGGGACGTAACACTATTCATGATGATGCTGTTTTAGGCCAAAATCAGAAAACCTGTGTCGGTTCCAAGAACATAGTTTCTGCAGAGCAACAGGAATTCATTAGAAATGTGGGCAGGACTATTGGCACAGAGAAAGCCTGCCCTCATTTCCCATGATGCCCTTGTGTACACTCTTTCCTGCAAGCTTACATTACTGGTGCAACAAAAATGGTGAGCAATATTGGAGCTATCAGCTGGTTCTGATCCAGATTCCAGCTCAGACCAGGAAAACAAAGACGTTCATGGATCTACTTGTCTGTGAGTGGATGATCAGAGTGAAGCAGAGCAGGAAGCTTGTAGCATACCAATTCTAGTTCCTATGTTACAACTACAAACTTTTTCAAACCTTTTTTTGTCTGCTCCTGATTCACAACGGTTTGACTAAAAAAATACTCAGAAATTTGGATTTTTTTTCATAAATGTCCTCCATCATTAGAAACATGCTACAGTTGTGCTCATAAGTTTACATAGCCTTGAAGACAATCGGGTTCCTTTGTCATTTTTCATGGAATGAAAATGTTAACACAAAAACTCACAGTGGTTTTTAAATCATAATGACAACAGAAACTTTCCAGATGGGTGTGGAAACGTATGAGTACAACTGTATAAGAACATGTTAAAAACACAATTCTCATTGAAGTGGTTCTTTAAACCTTCAGATTTACGGAGACTTGTGGTGACATTTCCCTGAACCAGTAGAGGACACTCTGAAGGATGGTGACATTTACCCACACCTGTGATCCAGCCGTCTGAAGACACCTGCATATGCTTACAAAATGATAAGTCACACGGCTAAACCTCTGCACACACTGTTTGCTGTTCCCACCTGCGGGATTAAGACGAATGTGATGCACAGAATGGACCCCTTCCCAAATGCTGGTGCTGCAGCGCCCTCTTGCTGATAACTGTTGCCGAGCACCAAAGGAAGTTTGGAAAAGAAAAACCTCAGAGATATGGAGACAAATTATATCACCCCATTTATGCTGGTGTAATTCTAGATTTACCACTCATAAAATACATTTGTGCATAAGAACAAAAATTACAAAAATAAAAAAAGCACAATTTACACATGCACAAATTAAAATGACAACAGCTTGAAATTAATTACACATGCAAATCTTAAAAAATTACGCACAAAAAACACACACAAGACCACAGTTACGCACAAATTTGTGGTGAGACTCTTCACGTCTCAGAGATTCGTCCGTGAGTGATGCGTTTAAATGCTGATAGAATGCTGGGCCATGAGAGTTTTCTTATCAGCCCATTTGAACTTAGATTGTGAATAATATCCAGTAAAACTTGACATTTTCTCAATATCTCTAAACATATATGCCCAATAATTAATATAAAAAGTCTAAACAAGTGTTTTAAGAACCCTTTTAACATAGTTTCCAGAACTGATTGCTTCCTCTCTGCAGCCCCTCCCCTGACAGCACCTCCGACACGGGGCTCTACCCCAGCACTGGCCACGGGGACAGCAGGCGGCGCCGAACCCTTCTAAACTCCCGCAGACCGGTGGTCTGATCAAGCCTCTCTGCCCTGTGGATGTTTAGAGGGCCTCCCGGTGCAACCGCCACGGGGAGACCAGACCAGAGCACCCTCCACCCCACCCGCCCTTTATACAGTCAATGCACAGAGTTGTGGTCGGCAAACGCAGCGATTGCAGGCACCACTGGCCCGCTACAATGCCTGCTATCCCCGTGACTGACCAGCGCTCGGGACAGAGCCCCGCGCCCAGAGGGGGAAAGGCTGCATGGAGGAGGTGATAAATTCTGGAGAAACTTTAATTTTTAAAGGGATAAATGTTTTTAAAACACTTGTTTAGACTTTTAAATATTAATTATTGGGTATATCTGTTTAAGAAAGAGTGAAAATGTCAAGTTTTACAGGATATTATTAACAATCTAAGTTGATAAGAAAACTCTGATGACCCAGCAACATTTAAACGCATCACTCACAGACGAATCTGTGAGATGTGAAGTTAGTCTCCCCACAGATTTGTGCATAACTGAGGTTTTGTGTGTGCGTAACAAGTGATTTGTGTGTAATTAGTTTCAAACTTTTGTCATTTTAATTTGTGCATATGTAAATTGTATTTTGTATTTTTTGTACTTGTGCACAAAACGTATTGTGTGAGTTATAAATCAAGAATTACACACACATAAATTGGGGGGATACTTATTTCTCTTCATAGAAAGACTACGACAAAACTTTAGGCGACAAGATTATCAGATCATTTGCAGGAAAAATCTACAGAGATCATGCAGATGTTGAATCCTTACCCTGCAGATTCTGACTCTAGTATACAGTTAAGATTAAGATCCAGATTTTATTATGAATCTTTCCTTAAAGTACAATGATTTGAATGAAGAAATACTTAGTAATGTAATTTTAAGTTGAATTTTCTTTCTATATGTCCTCCATCTTCTCTGGTGTCTGTGGCAGACATGAAATCCTGTCCAGCTTTGTCATGGGAGGATCACACATCAGTGTAAGGGTCATCTGGACCCATCTAGACGAGGGTTAAAAGCACCAAAAACACCATTTGATTGGAACAGGTCTTAAAGTAGCTCCACATTGATCTCAGCTCACTGTCATACACAGACCAGACCGACCAACGATCAACAACAAAAACAGATGGAGGGGCGGAGCTGAGTCGGTCAGTCTGTGGACAGACAGCGGCTGAGGATGACGTCTGCAGGCCTGAAGCAAAGAGGATGAAGAGGAGAATATTCCTGCTGACTCAGCCCTGAACACCACCAGTCCCCACACTCACAAAGCTCAGCTGCTCTCGTCTCTGCTCGCCTTTCTGAATGTCGGATGGATTGGACCAGTCGAGCACACCCAAACTGCACGGAGGCAGCGTGTTCCCACAGTTTGTTCTGAGGAATTAAAGGCAGAAGACGAGACAACGGCAGTAAACACGGTCAACCGCATCCTCAACATCCCTGTCATCCCAACTTCCCTCTAATCTCCTCCGAAGAGATGTTTCTCTCCTCAGACCTGATTACAGACTCAGACACTCACTTCCAACTCGCTCTTGTGACACTGATCAGATCTGGTTCAGAGGGCTGGACGGAGCGGGAAGCCAGTGAGAAACTAGACTGGCTGTGTGGACCTTCAGCACCAGGGTCCGTTTGCTCTGATGGTACGCTCCATTTGGAAGGCATGAATGAACTCAGCAGGTACAACAATTAAGGCGATAAAATCTGAGATTATTCTTTTACTTTAATCTATTGGTTTTTTTCATTAAAAATTGGGAAGCAGGATTTCACTTGTGTTGAACCATGACTGTGTTTCTGTGAAGCGGCCATGTGGACCAAGCTCCTGCTCCGGTCATACAGAGACCGGACAGCCCCGAGGAAGGCTCCCCAGATGGAATAACTGACCTTAAACATAGATAACTTGCTTCATTGGAGAATGTTGTAATGGTCATAAACTTCAATGCACATTAAACAATGCAACCCAAAGCCTGCGGTGATGGTCACCAGCAGCATCTCTCCTCCCACGACACATAAATCCTCCTCATGTTCAATCCCTCCATTTACCTGGATAATGCTGCTAAAGAAAACAGTGCAGAGAAAAGCTGCTCCTTTGGTTTAAAGGTGCACTTATGACCGAGGAGAACAAACAGGATCAGAGGAGCCAGAGTAAATCTCCTCTGAAAACACAAAGGCTTTAATTACCCGGCTGCAGTCAAACACACCAACATGCTGCAGCAGAGCTGCTCCCAGACTGGAGCTTTGCACGCAACTGAAAAGATTTATGTCATCCGCCGCAACGCAAAACTCAAGTGGTTAGCTGCCTCAACCTGAACGTAGTGTAAAAACGGTCAGCGTGTGGCTCCCTCTGCTGGACACTCACCTCTCTGCAGCGTCTGAGCTCGGGACTGGGAGCCTCCCCCTGGGAAGTAGGAGTCCCCAAACGACGGGAGTCTTTGACCGCCTGAGGGATCACAGACAATAAATGAAGACGGGTTCTCTAAACATTAAAAACAAGAAAAACTCAGAAAACTTTTCATTCTGAACAAAAAACTTGATATAAAAAGATGACTCACAATGAAAACCTCAATCGTTTAAGCAGCAAACTCACATTAAACAAGACAAAAAGAGTGAGTTTGATTTGACAGGAATCAACCTGCAGCTCCTGCTTTTATTGATAACACTGCAGCTCCCTCTAACGGACACACTAAGGAGGCAGAGGAGGGGGAATGATTATGGCTCGTTTCAGGTCATTTACAAAACAAAAAAAACAATTTTTAAAGTAAATAAAAAGTAAGAGGAAAATCTTTAATCATGCCTTTCTAATAGAAAATGAGTAATACCTAGTAGTAAAAACCAAAAAGCCTCATCCAGACAAATACTCCCTATTACTACAGCTTGGTAAGGCTAGACGAGGACATACTAAATGGGTACTACAGTCTATTGATAGAATTAGTACGTTTGAGATGAAGAGAAATCCGACCAGATGGAGCCACCGCCTACTGTGACAGATGCTCCTCACTGAAGCAACCGTCTGATGGATCCAAATCATTGATTTGATAAGGAATAACATTAACACATGTGACCATGTCCACTGTGACAGCATCGGCTGGGGCTCTGGCTTATAGTTCCTTCCTCATCTACAGGAGGTGCTTCTGGTTTGTGATCCTTTTTGATCCATTGCTGGAGATCTTTTTCCAGCCTCTTAACTGTTCTTACTCAGTAAAGGTGACAGGATTCCTGCAGTAGACTGCGCTCAGTTCCTCTACAAATAAACTATTCACTCAACAGCAGTAAAGACGGTGTCTGAATGCAACACAGAAACTGGGCTTCATTGAACTTTAGCTTCAAACTTTCCTTCAGTAAACATGTTTACTGTACAAGTTCAAAGATTTAAGCAACTAGGTTTATCACTAGAGATGACATGCTAGCTTGTTGCATATGCAAAGTCAGACGCCATATTGGAATGGTATAGATGTCCGTTTACTGCTGTGTTACAATTGTACAAACAGATCTATAAAAACTAGAATGTGACTTTTCACAAGTAAATTATTGCTGTCAGCTGATAAAGGAGAACTTCTAGAAACATTTGAACAAGATCTGAGTGAGTTTACTCTCAATAATGAACGTTTAGACCAGGGGTCTCAAACTCAATTCAGCCGGGGGCCGCTGGAGGCGGAGTCTGGGTGAGGCTGGGCCACATCAGGATTTCCACAAGAAAGTCGCTGATAAAACATTCCAATGTTCTCAAACATCGTTATTTCTAACAAAAAATATGAATTTAATTAATTAATTAAAAAAAATGAATGGGAAAATCATTCATTAATAAATAAATAAAATAATAACCATGACCATACAGCAGATACAGACGACTGAGGAAACCACATATTGACTGACTAGAGCAGTGTTTCTGAAATGGTGGGGTGCGCCCCCTGGAGGGAATGTGAATAAAAACATGTTTACATTAGTTATGGATATTGGGCATAATTCTATATAGTAGATGATATTACATTAAACATAGCAAAAACAACGTAAAATCCATTTGGTAGCAGAAAGAGCCGCTGTTGACAGTGAACCAAAGAACTGAATCTCTGAGAAAAGACAGAATTCATCACTACTGTGGAGGGAAACAAGGAAAGACTTGATTTTACTTTGTCTGAAAGTTTGGAAGGATTCTAAGAAACAAAACAAAGAAAGAAAAATAAATAAACAGATTATTTAGAAGTTTTTTAAAAGATTCTTTAACTATGATAAAAGTATAACATTTTGAGAAGATATTCGTTTAACTTGAGCAAATTAACTAATGACACAGATGATATTTACAGCAGGAAGTTGTGGGGGGGCGTGAAAGAATAAGTTCTTCATGGGGGGGCGTTAGAGAAAACACCTGAGAAATTCTGGACTAGAGAAAACTATTTTTATTCAGTTTCAAATGTCTGGATTAACATCTCCTCCTCCATTTCTGAGCTGAGAGCAGCACGCTCACTGAGGTTCTGCTTGTGCGCGGGCATCACTCACGAGGAAGTAGTCAGTCTCTCTCGCAAGGACTGTTTCTGCTCGTGGAGGAGGAAGAAGCGCTCGCGAGGGTCTGATTTGTCCACGCGGAATGTTTGATGCGTGGATGGAGGATGATCGTGGTATTTGTATGTGTGTTAGACCTTAGATCAGACCAGACGACCTGCTGGTAATCAGATTACTTTTTCTTCTTTACTTTCGGCTTATCCCTTTCGGGGTCACCACAGCGTAACAGCACCCACTGTTTGACATCAGTGATTTGGCAGAGTTTTTACGCCGGATGCCCTTCCTGACACAACCCTGTGCTTGAGGGGCACAGGGAGAAATAGACTAACCAGGATTTCCTCAGTAGTGAAGAGGGAAGAGTCCAGTGCTGAATTCCCGTCCGGTGGGGGGAAATGTGTCGTATGAAAGACCGCCTGCCCGCTGTCACGTTGATGCCTGAGTCCGTCTGTTAGAGGCTGGGTGGGATCTACTTGTAAAACAGAAGCCCCCAGCCCTCTGTTGCCGCCCCCGCCGGGTGAATTTACCCCGCAGCGGTGCGTCGTGACCGGCTCCGGCTGTATAATAAATCCCAGCCACTGCATGCTTTCAAGCGGCCCCCGCCTGGACCTCGCCGCTCCGGGGCCGTATGTGGATGGAGGTCTCGCTGAGCCCTCTCTCCCGTCTGCGGGACCATCAGGACCGGGAAGACTGTCAGCTTCATTGTTCTCAGTCAGCTCCCACCGTGTCGCTCTGATCCGGGCGTGGACTGGCCCATATATAACGTGCGCTAGCGGTCTGCGGCGATGTCAGCTAGCCACAGATCTGTTTGTGAACACAGACCGAGGAGTCTAACAGTTTGTGTGAATAAAATCACAGCCATGCATCAGGTATACATTGTGTTTCCTATTTAACAACCTATTTATTTATATATATATAAAAAAGTTTGAAATGTCGTTCATTTGTTGCACTTTGTACAAAAACATTATTCCCATTACCGGGGAATTATTCTTCTGATGATCAGAGTTTTGTCCTTTTTAAAATCGGACCAAAATGAATCATTTTATTGTCATTTTACTGTGTCTGTTAAACCATTTCTCATTGTTTTTATACCATTCCAATATGGCGTCACTCTTTAGTATCTTGGACAACAGGAAATAGTCTGCGTGTCATCTGTAATCTCATTGGATTGAAGAGCCTTAGATCCTGACCACATTCACATTCTTTAGTTTGGGTTCTCACCATCCGAGGACACAAACTGCCCCACAGCCAGCGACCCCCCGCCTCCCGTCTCCACGAACTCCACCTCCGACACGATAATGTTGTCGTCCAGTACAGAGCCGCAGCCCATGCAGACGGCGTTGCCCCGCGCCTGGTCCACATCGATGTCGGCGCTGCCGCAGTTCTTACACACCTTAGAGCTCATGATGCTCCAGAGCGGGAATCTGTGAAGAAGAGAGAAACTCTGAAACTGGAACTCAAACTACAAGAAGATGAGTTTTACAGTCGCTGGTCAAGTCCTTCTGAACCCTGGAAATCCAGTTCCTCCATTCAATTACCAACAAGTGTGAAGCATGTGAGAACATTAAAGACCCACAACAACAATTTTTATTTTCTTTAAATGTTCCCAGTGGGGTTTAATCAGGTCTGTGAAGTTTTTGACAAAAATTCCACATCCTAAATGTCTTAAAAAGCCATTTTTCATGATGATCTGAAGCCTTTGTTTCCAAAAATCCCTGTGTGGGCGTGGCTTTTGGAGCAGTGTAACCCCGCCCCTTATCCTCCCTGATGTGCTAGCGAGACACAGACTTTGATAAGCCCATGAAAAAATAAAACACGAGCATTCAGGCTGCATTGCACCAGGAAGCACTGAGGTCTTTAGATGCAGATGAAGGGTTACGTTCAGGAGAACGGTTCAGTGTCCGGTTAAACCACCCGGTGGATCCTGAGCGGAGCTGCTATGAAGGAGCGGCGAGCTGCTGCAGCTCGGCGTTCAAACACGGACAGCATATTTATGACAGGTAATGGAATTTTACTTTCAGTTTCATTTTAAATACATTAGGAACACTTTTAAAAAATTCTGTCTTGCACACAATTAAAACACGAGCGGTTAATGCGATCACTGGATGATGTGGAGCCGACATGATTTACAATCACTTTTTCTGCTCGTCACATATAAATACAAACAAAAACATCAGCCTAAAGTAAAACCTACTGCTGCCACGATTAGTCGACTAATCGTCAACTAATCGACTATTAAAATAGTCAACAACTAATTTAATAGTCGATTATTCGTAGTGTAGTAAAGTTGAACGTTTTAGGCTATTTTGGAGTTTAGCTAATATTTCAGCCCCATGCTAGCTGTTTTGGCTACGCCTTTTTTGGCTAATTTGGCCTTTAACTAATATTTTAGTTGGCTATCAGCATCTTCAGGTATTGTCACTGGCGTCTTCTATGGCCAAATTAATTTTACAGCATTCTATCTGGGGTAATTCTAGTGTGAACATATCTAGTTTTTAGTTAGTTTAAATCTATTTATGGTTAAGATTTGTGTTTTACATCCACTTTGGGCATGGCCTGATTAGTCGACTAATCGAAAAAAATAATCTGTGATCGGTCGACTATTAAAATAACCGTTTGTGGCAGCCCTACTGTCCACTGTGTACTGCATCCTTCTTCAACAATAACTTTACAGAACGGATTCTTTCTCCGTCCAGCCGAAAAATGACTTTTCCACAAATAATCAAATAATTATTGGCGTTCCTGTGACCAATAAATCCAATCATTTTTTTCCTCAGAATCCTCGTGAAATAATAGAAGCTAACATCAGTACGGTCTTTCACTGAATTACAATCCTTTACAGCACAGAAGTGGGACGTTCTTTTATCTTCTCCAGCCTCTACAGCGACATCCGGGCCAGCCTAACGTGATGTAATCAAGTCTCAAGAATTCAAACAGAGTTTTTCTCTGAGACTGATTGACCGCGACTTAAAAGGAGAAATACTCTGAAATACAAACACAAAATTATTTCTTATAATATTTTTTCTCTTTCAGAAGAAAAATGCCACTCATACATGTTAAAACTCTAAAATCATGATTTTCATTAGAGGGGGACTTTAAAGCAGGAGCAGTTAGAGTGGAAGCAGAAATACTTGGTGTGTTTCATACTCCTCACTTACAGCCTGGTTCATTGTGTTAGTGTGTATGTAGAGATCTCTGATCTGATCAGTTCCATTCAAACTGCTGTGTGATGGAGGTTTCAGCAGCTCATAGTTCTGTCCAAACAGACAAAAAGCTGATCTGGATTAGAACCTCATCTTCCCAGGTGAATACTGGGATAACTTCCAATGTCTCAGAAGCATTTGCTTCTGTGTGGATTTCCTTGTTTTTAGGAGCTGGTGGTCATTTGGTCTGCGTTCCAGTGCCTTGCTAAACTCTTCCAGCATCAATCCAGCTTATCTTGTGATGCAGCAGTAATTGTGAAGCTAGCCCTACAGCCCACAACACAAGACCAAACACAAAACACCAGGTCAGGCGTCCAGCTCTCATTTGACAAAACACAAAAGCAAAGAAAATGGAAGGATTTGATTAGTTATTAATGAAAGGGAATAATTGTATTCATATTTTCAGGGGAGTTTTTTTGCTCAGCAGCAAGTTCATATTTTTATTTGTATAATTTTGACAGGG
>NC_050533.1:27379030-27391787 GCF_002922805.2 Oryzias melastigma
GTGATTGAGGCCCTGCGACAGACTGGAGACCTGTCCAGGGTGTACCCCGCCTTCACCCATCAGTAGCCGGGATAGGCTCCAGCACCCCGCGACCCCGAAAGGGGCCAAGAAGATGAATGAATGAAAAAAATCTTTTGGGATAGCCTGATTAAAGAATTTATTTGAAATGACACACGGGAAAAGAATCTGAATATTTTTTCCTCTTAACATTTACTTTATTTCTAAATTATAATTTTTTGACAGGGTAAATATGTTATTAATGTTTTAAATTATTTAAAATGTAAGTTGATTTATTCCAGAGTAATATTCTTGTCTGTTTTTATTCATATTTATTAGTTTTAAAGGGCCCTACTATGAAAATTCTACTTTTTGAGGTTTTAAATGCATTTTACTGTTCATTCCTCACAAACCTCAAAACTGCATTTTTAAGAGTAATCGTCGAAAAACCTGCACTGTCTGCAGCAGCCCCTCCCATACTCACGACGACGAGCAGGCTGTATCACCCCCCCCCCAGGAAGAGTCTGCTCTGACAGCTCCGCCCCAGTCTAACACCAACACTTGATTCCTCCACAGAGCTAATACGGCTCCCATGATTAGTCGACTAATCAACAGTCAGAGTGTAGTGAAGTTGAAGGTGATGATGGGATTCCGCTAGCTTTTAAGACTATTTTGACATTTATTAAGGTTTATTTGGCTATTTTAGGGTTGAGCTAATATTTCAGTTGCATACTATCTATTTTGGCTAATTTAGAAGTTTTCAGTTTTTTTAGGCTATTTTGGAGTTTAGCTAACATTTCAGTTGCATACTAGCTGTTATGGCTAACTTGTGCTTTTTTCTATTTTTTAGGCTAATTTGACATCTAATAAATACTTTATCAGCTTTAGCGTTTTTAGCTTTCAACTTCAGCATCTTCAGCTATCAGCACTAGCATTTTTCAGTGGTTGGATTCGGCTTACAGCATTCACACTAACATTATTGCAGGTGATGGCATATATCTAGTTTTTAGTTAGTTTAAAGCCAATGATGGTTAAGATGTGTGCTCTACATCCAGTTTACACATGTGTGTCGACTAATCGAAAAAATAATCAGTGATTAGTCGACTTTTGAAATAGTCGTTTGAGGCAGCACTAATGTAGATCTTATACATACATAAATAAATACCAAAACGAAGGGGAAATGAAATTTGAGTGTTTTTTTTTTTTAAATCACACTGAGTAGGCTGGTCACCTGCCCAGGTATTCTTCGAACTGTAACAGCATAGGCTCGAGCAACCCCACAGCTCTGAGAGATACTGCGGGTTAAGAACGTGGATTCAAATGCAGGTGTGTTCTGGAGGTCAATGATTGTGAATCCTGTCGAACATGTTTCCCATAAAAGTTTTACTTGGAATAAATAAAAAAACAAAATAAAACTCCGCTTCAATTCTTTAGTTCCTCCTCTGTCTGCTGAAGGGGTTATGGATTCAACACCCTAACCAGAACAAACCCTCCTAACGTTTGGGTTCCTGTATGAGTCCTGAGCTCATCACACATGGAGCGGACTCCTCTTACGTGGCACTGAGTTTCTCATCCCACAGCAGAACCGCTGAATGCCGGGAAACTTCCAGCTGACAGGAGATGACAGCGCACGTGCCGCCGCGCAGCCGCCCTGCGTCCTACCTTGAGCCGTGGACAGCGGTCCGCAGAGGCGCGTCAGCGTCTATGGAGAGAGTTTCCGGAGGAACCGCCTTTGGACCGGCTCTGGCTCGTTAGTGTGAAGCCGGCAGCAGCTGTCCCACGCTGGAACACCGGCGAAACAGCAGCACGTGCTGGGAGACCCGGATCAGACCACTGCTGGGTCAGCGGGGGGGAGGGGGGGGGGAGGTGGTTCATTCCAAACAGGCTCGGATTCATCAGAACCAATGTGATAGTTCTGGTTTCTGTCAAACAAATGTGTCACTGCAAAATAAAACATTTAGGAGATCATATGAGACGCAGATATGAACTGATAGGAGATGAAACATTCTAGAGAGTAAAGCTGCATGTCAACATCTGCTGTAATATCTAAACACATTTCCGGCTCATTCTAAAGGTAATAAAAATATTTAGAAAAATTATTTTTTTTTTTCTGGCTGAGTAGATGAGAGGTGAATATTTCTATTTCAAATGATGTTGAGGAACAGCTTTAGATCAATCTCAAAAATATTTGGGGTTGAATGAATGAAATAATTAATTAATTAATTAATTCTTTTTTTCAAAAAATCAGGTAATAATATTACATGAAATAACATCACGTATTAAATCACAAGTAGATCCCTTGAAAGGGTTTGGAAGGAAGCAAATTTATATAATCCCACCCGACTCGACCATACCATTTTCTCTACATGAATTATCAATGTCCGGTTCACAACTTAATATTAAATATTTATATCCTACAATCATAAATTCAAGTTATCAGGAATCACTAAGATCAGTGATGTAGTCAAATTTTAAACATCCACAGACAAGTCGTTTATATTAATCCGTACCAAAAATCTAAATATACGCAGATGATTATTATCAGGAAAACATCATCCACATCAATCAATACCAGAAGCCCAAGCATATTCAGACCATCATTACCAGAAAAAAATCCCTCGCACCAGTCAGCATCAGAAATCCAGAGTGTAACAGATGATTATTTATAATCATTGGAATATATTCCAGACCCCCGGCACCAATCAATACAGAAGATCCTCCCAGCGACGATGATCCGAGCATATCTGGAGCTCCGGCACCGATCAATGCAAACGACTCCCAGATGATAATTATCATCAGGAAGAAAAATCAACTACATTAGTCAATGCAAAAAGTTTCAACATATTCTCATTTGAACAGACAATTTGTGCAGATTGTATTCATCAAAGAATAATAATAATAATAATAAAGGTAATAATAAGTAGAAACAAAATCAAGTATATGTGATACATCACAGTTTAGGACATTTAGTTTTCCTTTTTTATTATTCCTCATCTATCCATGCCTTTTACAAGTCTGATCACATAGATACAGACTTTTTTTGTCTTAAAAAATATATTTAATATGCTTTTGTGTCTGTTTACTGTCAGGGATCTGCCATCCAACTCCACCTCTGACCACCAGAGGGAGGTCTCGCCTGACTGCTAACCAGCTCTGTCCACACCTGTCACCTTCCAGCCTCATCATCACCAGCTGGTTCTCCTCAGTGTATTTAGTCACTCTCTGGACTCTGTCCAGTGTGAAGTATTGTATTTGTCGCTGATACAACTCTGAGCAGGTTCTACTTATTGCCTTCTTGTGTTTTTGACCTCTGCCTGTTGCCCTGCCTCGATCCTTGTCTGACCTTTTGCCTGGATTTTGACTTCGCCTTGCTTTTGCCCTCGTTGACCTTCTGCCATTAAACTCTGTTGCATATGGATCTCAACGCCTCAGCCTCTTCATTACATATACAGAGAGACTGAAATAAAAACAAAATAAACTAATGGAAACATTACAAAAATATTTCCATTCATGATAATATTACTGGGAATGAAATGGTGATAAAACAAACATTAATGTGAGAGAACATAAATAGCTGGTTTGTGCTGGTGTTCTCTGGTTTCAGCTGGTTCTGGATCCTCTGCCTTTGGATCATTCTGCTCCTTTTTCCTCTTTCTGCCTCCTCTCTTCTGGAGCCACGTCAGCACAGAACAGAACATCTGATCCTGATGGAGGAGCACACAGCTGGAGAACAGCTCCATCAGCCACAATCCAACACAGGCTCATTCCTGAACCATCACATATGGACAAATGGCTAAAGGACCCTCCACGTCATCTCTGTTGCTGCTGCATCTCCTCCTGACACATTCTGTCCTTCCATCAGACTTTCTGTTGATCTGCTGGACTCGGCGCTCTGTGAACAGCAGCCTCCTTAGCCATGAACTTTAGTGTCTGACCCAGACTATGGAGGATCAGTGATGGTCTCTGGATACAAGTCTGAACTCTTCCACATACACAAACTGAACCAGTTCAATGACACGTGGAGAACCTGTGCAGATGCTTTGAGTTTAGTGGAGGATTAGTTGGTAAAACTCAGTTGAAAACTTTCATGTCCTGAACAACTGAGGCAGATTTCTCCAGTTTTCCAATTTTCTAAAATCCTGTTTTTTTAGGGGAACTACAGAAATAAAAACACTTTTCCACGATATTCCAATGAAAAGGGTCTGTAAACTGTTATGTTTCAGTTCCTAATCACAAAAAATGAGTAAAAACTGTATTTTGGAACTTCCACGCCTACCCTGTTGGTTATTTTTTTTTCCATCCATCCATCCATCAAAGAGATCTATGGGGTAAAATCAGGATCAACGAATGAAAAAGCAGATTGAAAACGTAAAAAATAGATGTAACCCAAAAAAATAGAAAAATGTAAAACAGGGCATTGTAAAAAAAAGGAATTAGAATTTTTTTTTTAAATTGGAAGATAACATTGAAAACTTGAAGTCTTGAAAATTACAAAAAAATGAAAAAAAAACCCTGAAAGTTTGAATTTAAAAAAGTATAAATGTAGGAATTACCAATTGAAAAATGTTTTCCATTATCTGCTGTTTTGAATTTTCTTCAGTTTACAGTTTCAGTTCAGATTTTCGAGTTCTCGCTGCCGAGTTTATCCAAATTTTATAGGAAAAAAAAAATCAAAATAGCAGCTGTTACTAATGGATACATTATATTTCAATTGTTCATTTTTACATTTACAGTTTTTTTATTCAAGTTTTCAGTAGTTTTTCAAATTTTCAACACTTATTTCAAGTTTTGAGTATTTTTTTTATTTAAAAAAATGTTTTTCAATTTTTTTTTTTAATTTTCAAAAAAAATGTTTTCAAATTTTCAAGATTTTACTCAAGTTTCTATTTTTTTAATTTTTTTTTGTATTTTTCAAATTTACAATGACTTTTTAAATTTTCACAAAAAAAGTTTCAGTTACAATGTCTATTTTTTAAGTTTTCTGTTTTTTCACTAGAAGCTGATCCTGTTTTGACCCCATAGAGAGGACCGATTCACCAGGTAAACGCTCAAAGTCTCCACAGATGATAATTTTTATTACCTAAACTCCCTGCAGGCAGTTTCTGAATCAGCACATTTAATAAATGTCACTGATTTGTTTCTTCTGGTGAATAAAGGAGGAATAACTCTGGTGAGGTTTATTTTGAAAGTGTGTGCAGAGCACTTCCTGTTCAGTGAGTCTTCTGTTAAGAGTATTTATGGGGTGTGGTTTGTTTTGTGCTGCGCACCAAGAGTGCTTTTGTTTTATTGTGTCACAAGTTCCATTGGTAAGTGCAGCGTGAAGCTTTTATTGACATGAAATGCAGGAAGCACGAGCTGCAGCGTTCACAGACATGAGCAGCAGCTGCATTACAGTCAGTGAGCTCATCCATGAACCACCGTCTGCGTCTGTGCTGCACAATACAAAACAAAAGGACAGAAGACAGGAGGATGCGTGTATTAAAAATACTTGACAGAGTTCTGTTTAAAAATTATGAAAAAACATACATGCCATCTGTCAAAATACTTAACAAAATATATCATACAAAACTTTAATACTTGGAACTACAGTTAAAGCATGTCTTTGTGTCCTAGAGAGAGAAAAGTCTGAAGCTCTTTGGACTCGGAGGCTGAAGGCTTCAGTTCACATCAGACGCTTACTTCAGTTTGCATTTCCAGGGTTGCTGACTTTAATTTAAACATCTGCTGTGTTGGTACCGATAAAGGAACAGCTGTAACCGAGCGACTGTTCCCAATGAAGGCCTTTTCAGGAGAAAAGATTGCTTTTTCCTGTTGGATCTGTCCGTTAAGCTGCTTCTGGAAGACCTGGGCTCAGCTCAGGCCCCATGAGAGTCCCTACTTGGTCCCAACTCCACCTCAAAAACCAGAAAATGTCTCAACAGCAAGAATATAACCAACAGTATAAAGTTATTGTGTTGCTTCAGTTAAGAGTTTATAAAAAGGTGCAGTGTCATAGGTTTGCTTTAGTTATATAAAGTGTGTCATATAAAGTTTGATTTTGTGCAAAAGAAAAAGTAAAGTTTGAGGAAAAACTGGCTTAGCTGAAGCTTCAGCGTCTCAAAAGCCTTTTTCTCTCTGAAAACCCAGAAAGCAAACGTTGTTTTGCTGCACATTAACCTTTTCTTCATATAAACATTTGTTGTAAATTGGTGTTAAAGAAAACTGGAATAAAGAAGTGATGAGTAATCACAACCAGAAGCCAATCAGATCCCAGGAAGACTGGGTGTGCAGCGGGACGGTCACTGGTCCACAGATTCCTTCATCATTTTGGCGGCCTGTCAGGAAAACAGACAGAGACGTCATCATTCATAGCTTCACTGCTGGTTCCATCAGCCGGCTGCTTCTCCCTCATGGGTCTGCGTTGGGCTCAGACCCATGAGGAGTCCTCCCTGGGTCAGGTGACATTCACATGTTTCAGGTTCAGCTGCTGATGCTGGTGGACTCCAGCAGCTTCAAACATGTGCTGCTGCTCTGTGACAATGTTTCAGCAGCTGCTGTCTAAATCTGATGGATTTGTCTGCAGAAACCTTCCTCATCCTGCATTTATCTGCACCAACCTGAGTGTCTGAATCAGACACTAATCTCTTCATAGTACAATGATCACGATGAAGTTCTCAGGAAATTTCCAAGGTTTTTTTTTTCCTTGTCCAAAACATTCAACCGTTTTACACTTTCAGCAGCAGAGATCCTTTTTCCTACAGCATATTGATAGGATAGGTTGATCTGCTTAAAGTCCCCTATGACAATTTTTTTATTTTAAAAAACGTTCCCAATAGTGTTTTAATTATCATTATGAAGTTTGTAACCAAAATCTCACAACCTAAATGTCTTAAAAAGCCATTTTTCATGTTGATCTGAAGCCTCTGTTTCCAAAATCTCCTCTGAGGGGGCGTGGCTCTTGGAGCTCTGCCCCTGATCTGATTATGATAGCTCTGTGTCTCTCTAGCATAAATCTTCACCACTGCTACATAAAAACATCCATCAATCTGGGTAATGTCCAGCCGTATGGTTCTGATCCGGATGTCAGCTGGACGAGGAAGTGAAGATCTTCATGGACAGAACTTCCTCCAAAATCCTGATTCTTTCTCCTTCCAGTTCACCAAAGCCTCTTTTAGCTCATTCTCCAATGTTTATTGACTGTGATCAATACATTCAATCATTGGTTTCTCAGAGTTCTTGATAAAATAATCAAAGCTAACATCAAAATGCTCTTTCATTGATTTACAATCCTTTCCAACTGCGGTCAAATGAGCCGCCGTTCACATTTCCGTGGTCACATCAAGAAGCTCCGTGGAGTCTGGTGGAGATTTTCCAGCGTTCTCAGTCCTGCTACCGTAAGTATTGGATGAAACTCACACCAAAAATCCAGTGATGCTGATTTGACCACAGAAATGTGAACGGCGGCTCATTTGACTGCAGTCAATGTGAAGATACCATCTTCTCTTCTCCAGAACCTGAACTAGACACGCTAGATGGGTGCAGGTGTGCTGAGCATTCATGAGTCGTCACTAACAAAGACGATGCTCTGTGGCGTGCTGGTTCTGACCTTGTACATGGCAGCCAGCCACGCCGGGCCCTTCTTGTCTTCCGTGACATCCATGCGCAGCTGCTCGGTGTCCACCCGCGACACCAGCTTGTAGTGAATGAGGATGCCGCTGGGCCGCGAGCTCTCTGCTGCACACAGACACAAACCCTTCAGCTGTTTCCTGCTTTAGTCTTCAAATAAACTCCTGCAGCACAGGGAGATCTTCAGCTCAGACCTCAAGACATTTTGAACTAAGTTTGACTTGTTTTCAAAAATGTTTTTAGCAGAAACATGAATGCATTTTTCATCCATATAATTGCAGACAAACTTTCAGCAGCTGGAGGTCAAAGGAGAAGAGAATGAAACCAATAATGTCAGGAAATCATCATGAATGAAAACCTATTGAAACTCATGGAAGGTTTCACCCACAAACACACAGATGCATCAATAAGACATGTCAGAGAAACACGGAAACAGTGGATGAGTAGAGGCAGAGACGCCAAAGGAACGGATGGAGAGCTGTGATGCAGCAGGGTTGTAGCCTGATGATCAGAAGACCTTCCATGAGGACGGGCAGTGCAGCAAAGACGGGCTTTGAGGCCAGTGCTGGCTCTAATGTGGACCAGGTCAGACTGTAGCCTTCTGATCCGTTCTTTTAGACCACTGACGAACATCTTCAGTACACTGAACAAAGTCCAAGATCCCGAATGCCTTGTTTCCACTGAGCGGTCCGGACCAGACTATTTAGGAGTTTAGCTAATTTTTCAGCTACATGCTAGCTATTTTGGCCAAACCCAGCCAGCAGCATTCACATTAGCATTATCACAGATCATGCTATAAATCTAGTTTTTAGTTAGTTTAAAGCTAATGATGGTTAAGATGTGTGCTTTACATCCAGTTTACACATGACCCGATTAGTCGACTAATCGGAAAAAATAATCGGTGATTAGTCGACTATTAAAATAACCGTTTGTGGCAGCACTAGTTGCTAACATGAAAATAGTGGA
This sequence comes from Oryzias melastigma, assembly GCF_002922805.2. Lineage (NCBI taxonomy): Eukaryota > Metazoa > Chordata > Actinopteri > Beloniformes > Adrianichthyidae > Oryzias > Oryzias melastigma. Next base: position 27,387,599 of record NC_050533.1, read on the forward strand.
TACTGATACTGCTTAACGGTTCCATTTTGTAATGGAAACGCTCAAAGGTCCAGTCAGGCCTAGTCCGGTCTGGACCGCTCAGTGGAAACGAGGTATTACAGACAAACACTCCCAGCATGCAACACCAAGCTTACTTTGACCAGAAGAGTGCAGTGAAAAGCAGAAGGAACTGAGGCATGCTAGCTAGGACCACAACATAAGACAAGTCCGGCTGTTTTGAAAAACGCGTTGGAAAGACTTTAACCAGATTCTTCACCATGATTGGTTTGGAACTGAGCTCTGGAAACACAAATAAAAAAAAATCTAAACTAATCGTTGCCTTAAATCATTAACTTGGGGCAACACATCAGTATTACGTGTGCACAAATTGGCAATTTGAGGAAGCAATTTGGAATTTCATGGTCACAAATGAGCATTTTTTTCATTTGAGGGAACTATTTCTATTTTATTTTTTTTTTTGAATGTCATGTTCAGAGCTCCATGAGAAACCCTACTCTTACATGCAAACAGAAAAGACAAAGATGGAAAAATGCAGGGATGGAGAGAGGCCAACTGTGCACAGATGGAGAGAACCAAAGCCAACCTTCAGGTATAAAGTGACTGTCCAGCAGACTGCAGTAAGAGTGGATGTCGCTGTCTGAGCCCAGAGGAGGAAGACGGGCCGCCAGTCAAAGCAGCAGGAGGAAAGGAGGTGTGTTAGCACAAGGAGGTACAATCCAAGGTTAATGTGGGATTTGAAGACGCCATCAAACCGCAAAACAACTTTTTAGGAGGATTCAAAAGAAACAAGAGAGAAATAAACATTCCAGACAAAACTTTCATAAAGGGAGACTCACCTCCTGGACTTGCAGCATCTGTCAAAATCTGCATGCTGGAAATCCGACTCACCATCACCTCAAAGTGAGTCTCACCGTCCAGCCAGAGGTAGCTGAGGATCAGGAGAGAAGGAGGTCAGGGAGCTGCAGAACTGCTGATGCTCCACAACTACAACAGGATAAAGCCGTTTAAAGGGTAACCAAACCCTAAATCAATGGTTTCTGTCTGTTGACTTCAATAAATGAGGCTTTAAAAGTGCTGTCTGTTGGTCATTGTTGAATTTCTGACACATTAAAATAAGCTTGTTTAATTCTTGAAAATGTGTGCTGCCCCCTACAGGTTAAATTGATGTATTACATTTGAATTTTGTGATTGGTCAAACCATTCAAGTCCCACATCATTTCAGAAGTCTGACTTCATGGTCTGCAGCTCCAGTAATGATAACAGTCCTGTCCCCCAGCCCCTCCAAAGCGCCATCTTATTCTTTTAATTACAGGTGCACATGTGGTTCTCTGGATGCAGCCAGCGTCCCGGACTTCAGAGGAGCTCGCTTCTTCAATACACCGGGAGAGACCTGTGAACTGTGATGTTTTTCTTATTTTCATCAAGACAATCATTTAAAAATCCCAAATGTTCCCCTTCTTGGCTTAATGCAGGACAACCTTCAAACTCAGTCACAGACACAGAAACACCTGAAGCGGCTGTCATCCAGACACAGCCCCCCTAGTACGATAGAAGTCCTGCTAACGAGAAAGTCTTTGAAGGATTTCAATTTTTGCAAATTTTTGTGGCAAAAGAGGAGCAGGGTGCCAGTTTGCGGCTCGGAGGTTAAGGAGCTCTGATTTAACGGGAACAGCCATCACCTCCAGACCAGCATGCGACGCGAAGTCCTGCAGCCGCTCCACATCCAGGAAGAGAGGGGAGACGTGAGGCTGATTAGTTCTGTTGAGGTCCTCCTTAGCCCAAATCCCCCAAAACACACACTGCACTCCCGCTACCGGGCCGGACAAGTTCCGTATGCAAAATGTTTACTGGTCTTACGCAGTACCGCTGGGCCAGGGTATAGGGTTTTAACGGGCTAGAACGGCGTTTTGGACGTGTGGTTTGTACGTGATAAAACTCTGCTTTTTACAGCCGTCTTGGGACAACTTCAGACTATGATAGTACAGTCTAAACAGACATTTTATGACTGTGATTATCACAGTTCTCAGAGTCAGTGAATGCACCAGGACTGAAGTTACCACCCTCATCGATTTTGATTGGTCCTTCGTGTTAGCCCCGCCCCAATGCGCCACAACGGGGCCAAAAGTTTGGAAACGGAAATTTTCAGATTCAAAAACAAAAATTAAAAAGTTGAAACTGAAAAAAAAAAAAATTTGAAATTTTGAGTTTTGAAACCTAAAAAAATAGAACATTAGAAGCTGAAAATAAAAGCTTTGGTTATTTAAACTTTTTTTTTTTGGCCAAACACTAATATTTTTTCAAAAAGTTTTATTTAGGTTTCAAATATTTATGACCCCAAAATAGCTCCATAGGAGTCAGCCTCTAACTCTCCTGTTCTTACCCTTAAAGAGGCTTCAAAGGAGGACGGGCTGCTCAGGACCACCGCAGCAGAGGAGACAGACAGCTGAATTACAGCTGAGAGCTGACGCTCCGCCACACGCAGCTGAAATGTTGACAGAAAACTAAACTTCTGCATCTGAGGGAGGACTCACAGGTGGTGGGAGGTGAGCCGGCAGGTCATCATTTCAGGTTTCTCCGATTCTCCTGACGTTACATTGAAGGTTGCTCCTGGAAACATGGAACACAAATGAACACAGCAGATTGTTTGGAGACGCTCCACAGCAGAAACATGGAGTCTACCTGCAGCTTCTGCAGGGAGCCGAGCAGATGGACCGCTATGTGAACAAGTGAGCAGGACGGCTGAACGTCAACTAAATGTTATTAACCAGCACCACAAAATTTAAAATTCTGATTGAAACCTTATTTTATGTAAACACAGTATGCAACCTTTATCTGACCTTTTAAGTAACTCTTACTTCTCCTCCATAATCACTTTCAAACTGAGTTTTGGAAAGAACACTACCAAATGTGAGTTCCTGATTGGTCAGAGTTTCAACTGGTTGAACGCCAAACAGCTAAAGTTCAACTGGTCTGAAATCTCAGCGCGTATTCAATGAATCTCCGACTGTACACAGAGCCCAAATACGGACTTAGAAAATTGCGTTGGGAAACAAGAGTTTTGAACGCGAAACCCCAAAAAACACGGGTTTATATGCGTTGACAGACTTTTTACTGACTTTTTCTGAGCCCGGAGTGAGCGTAGCTTTACTGTAAACAACAAAGCAGCTGGATGAGTAATTAACCAACCAGAAGGTTTGTGCTGTGCAGCAGAACAAGAAAACGTGGAGATGGAACTGCAAGTCCACCATCAGGATGATTCCCTAAAACTTTAGTAAAAGTTCTCCCAAAGGAGACTCTCACTAAAACGCCTCACCCTACATCAGCTCACTACAGCATCTCACCTTATACTGTCTCACTGCAACGTCTCACCTTACAGCACCTCACCCTACAGTGTCTCACACTACATTGTCTCACTCTACAGCATCTCACCCTACACTGTCTCACCTTACAGCGTCTCACTCTACAGCGTCTCGCCCTACACTGTCTCACCCTACAGCGTCTCACCCTACACTCTCACCCTACACTGTCTCACCCTACAGCGTCTCACCCTACAGCGTCTCACCCTACACTGTCTCACCCTACACTGTCTCACCCTACAGCGTCTCACCCTACAGCGTCTCACCCTACACTGTCTCGCCCTACAGCGTCTCACCCTACAGTGTCTCACCCTACACTGTATCTCACTACAGCGTCTCACCCTACAGCGTCTCGCCCTACACTGTCTCACCCTACAGCGTAGGGCTGGGCGATAAAACGATAATTATCGTTATCGCGATATTACTTTTTTTCGATAGTGAAATGAGACTATTGCGATAAACTTTCGTGTTAAATAACACGGGAGAAAACCCCGGAAGAGCCGCGCTTCCTCTTCTTACGGAGCGGCTGATTCTAGGAGCCCAGACTGAGAGCGGGGGGGACGGAGGCCCCGAATGATGACAAAAGGACAAAACAGAAAACACTATTTCAGTAAACCAATAACCAATATATAATCGCAAATACTTTTATTTTTAATGTCAAGGTAACGATGTTTATATATTTTGTTCTGGAAACATCGTCACCGGACCCCCCTCCTCTAAATTTAAAATGGTTCGGTCCGACCGAATTATTCCTCCGCAGCTGTTTGTTACCGACAGATCCACAGAGTGTGAGGGAGAGAAGACACGCTTTAAAATCAGGAGTTTAAAACCTG
>NC_050533.1:27392194-27392396 GCF_002922805.2 Oryzias melastigma
TAGAACAATGTTTTAAGACTTAATTTTAATTTGAAAGAAACTTCTATGTGCTGCAGTCAGATTAAATTAAATCAGAAATTCTCTACAGTCTATTGAAAACATACCACCGTTATTGTTTAACTATTGTGTACATTACGTATATGTACAATATTTATTAGAAATATTTAAATGTTCCTCACAGTTAGTTTCAATACTACAGTTA
>NC_050533.1:27392517-27453764 GCF_002922805.2 Oryzias melastigma
TGATATCGTTTTTAATATCGTTATCGCACAAAATGAAAAAAGCGATATCGCAATATGAAAATTCCCATATCGCCCAGCCCTACTACAGCGTCTCACCCTACAGCGTCTCACCCTACAGCGTCTCGCCCTACACTGTCTCACCCTACAGCGTCTCACCCTACAGCGTCTCACCCCACACTGTCTCACCCTACAGCATCTCACCCTACACTGTCTCGCCCTACAGCGTGTCACTCCACATTGTCTTTCTTCAGCATCTCACACCACAGCCTCTCACTACAGTCTCACCTGCAATAAGGACTTTGAGCTGCTTGTCGAAAAAGTCCATCTCCTTCTGAGAGACCAGGCTGCACTCAGCACAGTGCCGGACTGGGTCCACAAAGCACATGCGGGCCAGTGGTACCTTCTTACTGCAGCACTTGTCGCAGAAGCAGCGGCCACAGCGCCGGCAGTGGTGCTGCAGAAAGACAACAGTTCACAGGTCGGTCTTCTAGAACAGTGAAGCCTCAGAACCTACTCTGATGCTAAGACTGAAGCTTTCCATTCAGGAGGAATCTGAAGCTTTGACTGTTAACTAAACCAGCATGAGCATAACAACAGAAATAAAATGAAGACAGTCACAGCATCATGTCAGAAAGAAGAAACAGTCCACAGGTTAACTACAGGTTCATGTTTTTGCTCCATCTGCTGCTGTAGTTAGAAGAGAGCAAACTGACCTTCCTCTTCATGAAGTCAAACTTGATGTCACACTGCATACATCTGTGGCACTGCAACAGGGACAGAACAACAGGAAGTTACACAACCTGCTGAGCTGGGCAGATTCCACTTGACCAGCAGCAGAAGTGGATCCTGTTCAAACACTAACATCAGATGAAGGTCAGAGGAGCACAGATCAAACCTCTAAACAAGTTTCCCTCCAGCTGACCAGCTTTCACACGAGTCTCCTGCTGCAGCTCGGTTTCACAGACATGACAGTAGAGCGCCACTGCAGCTCAGCGTGAACTGGTGACTCACATGGATTCTTTCTCTAGGGTTAGTCTAGAAACAGCTGCTTCCAGCAGTTTAGCCCCAGACAGGGCAAACATAACCCGTAGGCACAGGAACACAGGATGTGAGGATTTGACTCACTGAACATTGATCATAATGACACGTAGAGTGGGCTGGACACTGTCACAACTCACAGATGAAACACACTTAGAAACTAGTGATCACACCTCGTCCTGTAGAGTTCATGGCAGTGATTCCTCCATGGCTACTTCAGGAAAACAAAGACTGTTGTGTTTTTGATGTCTATGTAGCCTTACGTTGTGTTATCACTGAGATCTGACGAGATTATAAGACAGAAAATGGTTGAATGCATATTTAAGACCATTTGTTCAGAAGACGTCCTTATTTGATTGGTCCTGATGGGGTCACATGTTCAGAGATATTACATTTTAGGTTTTGTAATCAAAAAGAAGTTTGAAATACTTGTCTATATGTAATGCTTCAAACCAGTTTCTTTTTGAGGGATTAACTGAACATTCCCAGTATTTGAGGCAGCACAGGTGAGTGCTGGATTCCTGAGGCCCAGTGTGAAGGTCCAGGACTCATGGGTGGTTCCGTCAGAACTGCTCCATGGCTCAGCAGTGTGAGTGGCTCTTCTAGAGATCCTGAACGCTTCAGTGCAGCCTGGGATCACTCACAGCTGCACAGAGGTCTGGATCGTGGAACTAAGAGGTCTATGGTTTGGAATTTGGGCTGTAGTTCCTGCCAATGATTGAAAACCGTTTGTGACCAACGTGGAAGTTTAGGCAGGTCCAGCTGCTATGGAGGATCGTGTTAAGGATGTTTGAGACGGCGTGTGTTCAGTCTTCAGGCTTTATTGTGAAAGGCTCCCACCGGAAGTGCAGTCTTGTGGCGAACTACAAAGCCAGCGTCGAATCGTCATGTACGTCCGTCTCACCTCTTTATCCGGGACCCACTGCGGCTCCTCCAGGCAGAACGGGGAGTTCATGCCGCCGTCCGCCACCATGCGGAGTCCGCTGCAGCTGCGGACCAGCTTCTTCCCCGGAGGGACGGAGGAGAACATGTTCCGCGACGCTTCCGTTCAGGGCTGCAGAGTCCTCCGTCTTCTGCCACAAACTCTCCCGGGACACGCCCCCAGCATGATTGACGCGGCCGTTAGCCACTCACAACGCAAGACCGAGGTCACGTGACATCATGGAGTCCTTAAATGGATGTTGTTTATCGAAACATTCTAACTCAGGGGTGTCAAACTCAAACGCACACGGGGCCAAAATCCAAAACACACAGGAGGTCACGGGATAAACATTTAATGAAGAGATACTGAACTAAAATGTTTAAAACTTTTAAACTTTAGCTTTGCAAACATAAATATGAATAGAAATAGAGGAATATTATTCCAGAATAAATTAACTTCCAATATTTACTCTCCTTTAAAATATATTCACTCAAAATGATACAAGTTAGAAATAGACTCACAGTTAAAAGAAAAAGAAACTCAAATTTCTTTACATCAGAGGTGTCAAAGTCAACGACACAAGGTGCCAAAATCCAAAAACACACCTTAGGTCGCGGGCCGCACAGGATAAACACTCTAGAACCAAAATTTTAAACCGTAACTTTTTAACATAATTATGAACTAGATATATATCATTACCTGCAATAGTGCTAGTGTGAATGCTGTAAGCTGAGTTTGGCTGCTGAAAATGCTGAAATTGGTAGCTAAAAACACTGAAGCTAATAGCTGAAAACGTGCAGGGGTAGGAAACCCTGGTCCTCGAGGGCCGCCTTCCTGCATATTTCCAGTACACCAGGTAATCAGTCATGAGTAGGGACTGGTTCAGGTGTGTCCACCCAATAAGTACATGCCAGAGCAGGGTATATTGGAAAACATGCAGGAAGGCGGCTCTCGAGGACCAGGGTTCTCTACCCCTAGAGGCTGATAGCTGAAAATACTGAAACTGATAGCCAGCTAAAATATTAGCTTAATGCAGCACCGGTTTTAGGTACAGGCAGCTGCTCGGGGCGCCAACTCAAAGGGGGCGGTAGCTCAGCGCTTGGAGGAAAAAAATATTTGCCGCTATGGTTTTCAATTACTTGTTATATCACAATGTTTTGAACAGCCTGAAAGCAGCGAATTGGCGCCTCCTGCGGCTGCACGCGCTCCTGTCGGCTGAGAAGGAGACGGACAGGTGTGAAGAAAAAGGGAGGGGTGGAGGGGGCAGTTCAGCTGCAGGTCGCTCCAAAATTAAGAAGATGGATGAGGAAGGAGGGCGGGGTCTACTTTGTAGATTTTTAAAAAATCAGTGGTAACATAAACCACGGTTCAGTACAGGCAGAACTCTAAATTAAAAACCACCAAATGCAGGCTAAACTTCTATTTGGCGGGCAGAAAAACTCTTCTCTTTGACAGGTGAGTCTGTTCATCATCTCATCTCGCCCAGGGAATAATTCAGTGTAGAACTGCCACTGGCTAAATGCCAAATTAGTCTAAAAAATAGGTTTGCAAAAACAGCTAGGATGTAGCTGAAAAAATTGCTAAACTTCAAAATATTGTTGCAGGAAAGCTATGGAGAGAGACAGGCGGGGCGAGTGTGAGTGCGTGTGCACGTCCGCATGCGCTCCCCTTTTCACCCTGACCACGGTCAGGACGAGGAAGCAGGAAAGGTTAACAATATCCTAAAAACTGAAAAAAGCCGAAATTAGCCAAAACAGCTAGCATGTAGCTGAAATATTAGCTTAACTCCAAAATAGCCAAAACATTTTAGTAAATGTCAAAATAGTCCAAAAGCTAGCAGAATGCAAATTTTTAAACTTTTAAACCGTAACTTTTTAACATAATTATGAATAACAAAAAGGCAGGAATATTATTCCAGAATAAATCAACTTAAACCTTAAATAACTTTCAATATTTTACTCTCCATAAAAATGTATTTTGTCAAAATTTTACAAGTTAGAACTGCACACAAGATAACCATCAATAACAATAAAATAAAATGTTCTGGACAGCCGGATCCGGCCCTCGGGCCTTGACTTTGACAGGTGGTTCACTTATGTCATGTGTTTTATGAATGTTATTCTTATATAAAAGCAATAATCTTAGAAATATTGTAGGGTGAGTCTGTGTTGCCACAGAGACTGGAGACCAGCATGCCTTGCACACTCTCACAGACGTCTCCATGGTTACCCCAGTCACCCGTCACCATGGCAACCATTACCAAGTACTTAAAATTAACTTTTTATTTACTGTCTACATCACGTGTCAAAGTCAAGGCCCAGGGGCCGGATCCGGCCCTCCAGATCACTTTATTTTATTGTTATTAATGACCCGATGCTATCTTGTGCTTATTTCTAACTTGTATATTTTGACAAAATATATTTTTATGGAGAGTGAACCACTGTAGCAAGCTAGAGAGCTCCATTGTATGGAGTTCGCGAGCTCCACTGTCCACTGGGTAGCTGGTTGGCATAACAAGCCAGCCCACTGAGAGTCCACTTAAGCTAATGTGGGCAAACAGGTGGAAACACCACGGAAACTGTGGACAAACCCAATCGGGGCCCACATTTCTGCCCACTTTGATACCATATCAGCCCCACTTGGTCTTGCTGGCTAGGATTTAACATCGTTTTTTATGCAGAAGTAGATATATTGTGTACCAAAGTACAGTATAAGACAAAGGAGAACCAAGAGAAAACAGGCTGCATCAGATAACATGTATCTTCCAGTTTTATTGATGAGAAAAAGAACAATATACAATCATATATTGACAGAAACACATCAGCTCACATCAAATGAGACAAGAACAAACATTTACTGTAACTTTTCAACCTTTTTTAACACAATCAACGTAATTCCAGTGGATACTGAACATAAACACTGGGCTGTGGTGTCAAAGGGTTAAACTGCAGTGAAGAAAAGATGCTTCCAAAAGGACTTCAGGATGTCTTAAACCTCAGAATTCAAACGTATAATGGTAGTTTAAGCTACATGAGCAATTCAGAATGAACTCCCTAAAACACATTCTGCATTTTATTCGTCATTTCCTTTGTTTGTGTGGGGCTACATGTTAGGAGGCAGACCTAAACTAACTTGTGCTTGTTTCTTTCCCAACACAGCAGACATGTTTCTGAGGAAGTGACAGTTGACATGAACCCCAGTGGGTTTTAAAGCTTTCATTCTTGCACCAACACTCACTGAAAATGTTCAGCTTAAAGTCAAACTTCTGTCAGTTGTTGTTCAGTAAAAGACACGATGAGGCTGTTCAACAGTCCAGAAACAGCACGAAGATGAAATAACGCTTTAACCCCCTTTACATTTCAGGGTTTTATCATTACTTTATTGTAGTTCAGGAAAATCCAAGCGTGACAGCATGAAAGTTTATTTTTAATGTCTTCACAGGGAGGATTTGTTCACTTTGAACATGTTTTAGATCAAAAGGAGAGCTCCACTTTATACCATCAAGAGGTCGCCTCTCAACTCTTCACAACTTATGCTAATGCTAATCATTTTTATTTCCACAGCCTAACAGTTTTTTTTGTTTTTTTGCTGGTTTTGATTCATATTTCAATACTAAAGAATTATAACCTTATTGTTTAGGGCACATGTGTCAAAGTCAAGGCCCAGGGGCCGGATCCGGCCCTCCAGATCATTTTATGTTATCTTGTGCTTTCATCTAACTTGTATAATTTTGGGGCTCGAAGGCGAGCGCCTGGTGGCCGGGGCTCCTCCCATGGGCCCCGGTCGGGTCCAACCCGAAGAAGCGACGTGGGATCACTCCCCAGTGGGCCCACCACCTGCAGGGGAGCTCTGAAGGGGCCGGTGCATTGTGGTTTGGGTGGCAGTCGAAGGCAAGTGCCTCGGCGACCCAAACCCCGGTCATGGAATCTGGCTTTTGGGACATGGAATGTCACCTCTCTGGGAGGGAAGGAGCCTGAGCTGGTGCGAGAGGTTGAGAGATACCGACTAGATATAGTTGGGCTCACCTCGACGCACAGCCTGGGCTCTGAAACTCAGTCCCTCGAGAGAGGCTGGACTCTCTACCACTCTGGAGTTGCCCATGGTGAGAGGCGACGGGCTGGGGTGGGCTTACTCGTGAGCCCCCAGCTCAGCCGCCAGGTGTTGGAGTTCGTACCGGTGGACGAGAGGGTCGTGTCCCTTCGCCTTCGGGTGGGGGACAGGTCTCTGACTGTAGTCTCGGCTTACGGGCCGAACAGCAGTTCGGAGTACCCGGCCTTCTTGGTGTCTCTTGAAGGGGTACTGGAAAGTGCCCCAACGGGGGACTCCGTCGTCCTCCTGGGGGACTTCAATGCCCACGTGGGCAATGACAGTGGCACCTGGAGGGGCGTGATTGGTAGGAATGGCCTCCCTGACCTGAACCCGAGCGGTGTTTTGTTGTTGGACTTCTGTGCACGTCATAGTTTGTCCATAACAAACACCATGTTCGAACACAAAGGTGTCCATCAGTACACCTGGCATCAGGACACCCTAGGTAGGAGATCGATGATCGACTTTGTAGTCGTTTCAGGCGATCTCCGGCCGTGTGTTCTGGACACTCGGGTAAAGAGAGGGGCAGAGCTGTCCACTGATCACTACCTGGTGGTGAGTTGGATTCGCTGGCGGGGGAGGAGGCCGGAAAAACTCGGCAGACCTAAACGTACTGTGAGGGTCTGCTGGGAACGTCTGGCTGAGCCCTCCGTCAGGGAGGTCTTTAACTCCCACATCCGGGAAAACTTCAAGCAGGTACCGAGGGAGGTTGGTGACATAGAGTCCGAGTGGACCATGTTCTCCACCTCTATTGTCTCTGCTGCTTTCCGGAGCTGCGGTCGCAAGGTCTCTGGTGCCTGTCGTGGTGGCAACCCCCGAACCCGGTGGTGGACACCGGAAGTAAGGGTTGCCGTCAAGCTGAAGAAGGAGTCCTATCAGGCCTGGCTGGCTTGTGGGACTCCAGAGGCAGCTGACAGGTACCGGCAGTTTAAGCGAGCTGCGGCCCGGGCTGTGTTGGAGGCAAAAACTCGGTCCTGGGAGGAGTTTGGTGAGGCCATGGAGAAGGACTATCGGTTGGCCTCAAAGAGATTCTGGCAAACCATCCGGCGCCTCAGGAGGGGAAAGCAGTTTTCTGCAGGCACCGTTTTCGGTGCAGGTGGGGATCTGCTGACCTCAACTGGGGACATTGTCGGGCGGTGGAAGGAATACTTTGAGGATCTCCTCAACCCTGCTGACACGCCTTCCGTTGAGGAAGCAGAGGCTGAGGACACTGGGGTGGAACTGTCCATCACCCAAGCTGAGGTCACCGAGGTAGTCAAAGAGCTCCTCGGTGGCAAGGCTCCAGGGGTGGATGAGGTTCGCCCTGAGTACCTCAAGTCTCTGGATGCTGTGGGAGTGTCTTGGCTGACACGTCTCTGCAGCATTGCGTGGCAAACAGGAACCGTACCACTGGACTGGCAGACTGGGGTGGTGGTTCCCCTTTTCAAGAAGGGGGACCGGAGGGTGTGTTCCAACTACCGGGGAATCACACTCCTCAGCCTCCCTGGGAAAGTCTATGCCAGGGTACTGGAGAGGAGAGTCCGTCCGATAGTCGAACCTCAGATTCAAGAACAACAGTGCGGTTTCCGTCCTGGTCGTGGAACAGTGGACCAGCTCTACACCCTCTCCAGGGTGCTGGAGGGTTCGTGGGAGTTCGCTCATCCAGTCCATATGTGTTTTGTGGATTTGGAGAAGGCGTTCGACCGCGTTCCCCGTGGTGTCCTGTGGAGGGTGCTCTGGGAGTATGGGGTCCGGGGAGCCTTACTCAGGGCTGTCCGGTCTCTGTACGACCGGAGCAGGAGCTTGGTTCGCATGGCCGGCAGTAAGTCAGACCTGTTTCCGGTGCATGTTGGACTCCGGCAGGGCTGCCCTTTATCACCGGTTCTGTTCATAGTCTTTATGGACAGAATTTCTAGGCGCAGCCAGGGGCCGGAGGGGGTCTGGTTTGGGGACCACAGGATTTCATCTCTGCTTTTTGCAGATGATGTTGTTCTGTTGGCTCCATCAAACCGGGACCTCCAGCATGTATTGGAGCGGTTTGCAGCCGAGTGTGAAGCGGCTGGGATGAGGGTCAGCACCGCTAAGTCTGAGGCCATGGTTCTCGACCGGAGAAAGGTAGTTTGTCCTCTCTCGGTGGGTGGAGTGCTCCTGCCTCAGGTGGAGGAGTTTAAATATCTTGGGGTCTTGTTCACGAGTGAGGGAAGATCGGAACGTGAGATCGACAGGCGGATTGGAGCGGCGTCCGCTATTATGCGGTCGCTGTACCGGTCCGTTGTGGTGAAAAGAGAGCTGAGCCAGAAGGCAAAGCTCTCAATTTACCGGTCGATCTTTGTTCCTGTACTCACCTATGGTCATGAGCTCTGGGTCGTGACCGAAAGAACGAGATCCCGACTACAAGCGGCTGAAATGAGTTTTCTTCGCAGGGTGGCTGGGCGCTCCCTTAGAGATAGGGTGAGGAGCTCAGTCACCCGGAGGGAGCTCGGAGTAGAGCCGCTTCTCCTCCGCATCGAGAGGAGCCAGTTGAGGTGGTTCGGGCATCTGGTCCGGATGCCTCCTGGACGCCTCCCTGGTGAGGTGTTCCGGGCATGTCCCACTGGGCGGAGGCCCCGGGGAAGACCCAGGACACGCTGGAGAGACTATGTTTCTCGGCTTGCCTGGGAACGCCTTGGAGTCCCCCCAGAGGAGCTGGAGGAAGTGGCCGGGGAGAGGGAAGTCTGGGCATCTTTGCTTAGACTGCTGCCCCCGCGACCCGGTCCCGGATGAAGCGGAGGAAGATGGATGGATGGATGGATGTATAATTTTGACAAAATATATTTTTATGAGAGTAAAATATTGAAACTTATTTAAGGTTTAAGTTGATTTATTCTGGAATAATACTCCTGCCTTTTTTATTCATAGTTATGTTAAAAAGTTACAGTTTTAAAGTTTTAAAAATTGTCATTCTGCTAGATCTTTGGACTACTTTGGCATTTACTAAAATTTTTAGATTTAGATTTAGACTCTTTTGAATTTTTGCTAATATTCCGCTACATGCTAGCTGTTTTAGCTAATTTAGGCTTTTCTTTTTAAGTTTTTTAGGCTGTTCTGGAGTTAGGCTAATATTTACACGCTAGCTGTTTTGGATAAATTAGGGTTTTTAAAATGTTTTTTAGGGTATTTTGAAGTCTAGCTAATATTTCAGTTACATTCCATCTGTTTTGGCTAACCTATGTTTTTTTGTTTTGTTTTTTAGGCTAATTTGGCATTTAGCTAATATTTTAAATGGCCATCAGCTTCAGCATTTTTAGCTATCAATTTCAGCATCTTCAGCGGCCAAATTCAGCTTACAGCATTCACACTAGTATTATCACAGGCAATGCTATATATCTAGTTCATAATTATGTTAAAAAGTTACAGTTTTAAAGTTTTAAAATGTAGTTTAGAGTGTTCAATAAATGTTTATCCTGTTCGGCCCGAGACCTAAGGTGAGTTTTGGATTTTGGCCCCCTGGGCGATTGAGTTTGACTCATGTGTTTTAATAAAGAGAAACAATCTTGATTTCCTCCCATCGTTCTTCAACATTTATTATTGTGTCGTCATGAGTGGAAAAGCGTACACATTTTCTGTACAAAGTCTGAGTAAATCAAATGTCTTCTGTGTGAGACAAACTTGGGCTCCGTGTGCTGTCTGCTGGAGCTCCAGAACCAACACGTGAACAGAACCCTGAGTGAGGCTTTAAAGTGTCAAAAGAACCAGACTGTTTGGTCCTCATCCATCAAACTAGTTCATCTATTTCCTCAGTGCACTGCTTCATGACTTTAGATTCATCTGGATGAAAAAAACTAACACAAAAACAACTAAAACCAAAATTAAGTTCATCTGGGAAATCCAAAAACCCCGTAGAACCTTTCACCCTGTACCTCAGCGGAAAGGTCTGTTCATGACTCCAACATTTCAAGCATGTCAACAGTGGAACAGAAAGTCAAACAAGTAAACAGTTTCTTTAAAGACGCAGCGTTTTGCACAGTGAACGTTACTCTGAATAACAATCATAAAGACATCTGCACCAAATATGAAATGTCAGAGAAGATGAACTTTTCATCAAAGCTTCACATTCAGAACTGTGTGAAAATGTTTTCTGTTTTAGAGTTTAGAATTTTGTTTTTTAGCTGTTTTTTAATAACCTGCACCTTGTTGTCCAGTCCAGCATGGCACTGTCCTGTCAAGAAGAAACATCCAAGCAGCTCAAACCTGCAGGATGCCAGCAGACCCGGCCTGCTCCAGAGACTCACAAACAAACCGCTCTGTGCAAACAGGGAGCGCCATTCAGCCTGCAGCACATGGAACTGAGGAGGCAGCCGAGGCAGGCCGGCACACTTCAGGTTTAGTTTAGCTCCTGTGGGCAGTGAATAAGAGGGAAAAGTGTGGACTTCCTGTTTTGGTGAGTCAGAGGTGGGCGAGGCGGACGGTTCATGAACCGAAGCTCAGACAGAACATCAGCTCTTCAGACTGTGACGCAGGTGAGCCGCTAGAGTCTTTTCACCCAAAAAGACAAAAACTTTGATCTGAAATAACAAGCTAAACAATGCAAGAGTACAAGTTCTTTAAAAATCCAGCAGTGAAAAGTGAACTAAGAGAATTTCAAACGAACTTTATTGGAACCCTAACAGCTTGATCTGAACAGTCTGAGCAGATAACAACAGAAGAGGCTTTTTTTCATTGTCTTGACTGATGACTTCCATTCAGAAGAGAGCTGACATTCATCATTTCTGGATTCAAATTTAAGGCGAGAAAAACGCTCACAAAAAGACAAATAAACTGACGCATAAATTCAAGTTGATTCAAAAATGTTAAGACAACAGTTGAAATTGATTTATTGGTTGATGTATCGATTTTCATAAAGACCCTCAGACTGTTTGATTCCAGACATCTCCCCTTTATATAGTTCTTATTTATTGCTTTTTTAAGCATAACTGTGTTCTCCAGTATTTTCTTTGAATTGGTGCTTTTTGCAGTTGTTATGGAGCCAGAACCTAGTGGTCATCCTTGGTATTGCACTTCCTCCTGGATTAGTTACCATTGGTCACTTGGTGGTTTACAGTCAGTGCATATTGAGCATCTCCTCACATAAAACACAGAAAAACTGCACTTCCTTCCTTTGGAGCTAAATGAAAGCTTTTGTTCAGACTCGTCAGCGCAGCAGAAAGTTAACAACAAAAACCACATAAACTCTGCAGCACTTCTGCAACTGAACGGATCAGGAACCGAGGTCCAGAAGTGTCTGAGAAACTCCAGCATTTACAGGGATGATGCCCAAACAGCCGGCTTACGGCAGAGGAAGCTTTCACAAGCAGCTATTTACAGCACGGCCCTCGGAGGGTCCGAGGACACTCCGGCCCCCGCCGCCGGGTCGCCTCCTTCAACGCACCAGGTCCGTCTGGCTGGAACTCAGGTCGCGACTTCTCCTCAAACGATTATTTCGTTCCTGAAAGTGAAAATAAAGCTTATGTTGAGCTGAAATAAAAAGGTCTACACAAGCGGTTTATGCTTCAGCAGCTCTGCTGATTTACAGTTTATTTAACCCTTTAACACCGGTGACACTTAAACACTATGAATCTCTGACATACTGTAACTTTTCAATTGTTAATGCGATCAATGTAATTTCAGTAGATTCAACGAGCTCAACGAGCCGCTTCTCTTTTGAAAAGTTCGAGTAAATGTTTGGAGCTAAATTGGGGCCGATATTATTTGAACCCTAAATAAAACAATATATTGGTGTTTGGCCATAAAAAAAAGAAAAAAAAAATTTTGCTATTCTAAAATAAACTGAATTATTTTAAGCTTCAAATGTTCTGTTTTTTTAGGTTTCAAAACTCAAAATTCCAATTTCAAAACTTTTTTTGTTTGTTTCAAATCTTTTTTTGACTTTCAATTTTTTGTTTTTGTTTTCTAATCTGAAAATTTCAAATTTTTCGTTTTTTGTTTTCAAATCTAAAAGTAAAAAAAAATTAAATCAAAATTTCAACTTTTCTTTTGTTGACATTTTTGTTTTTGAAGTTATGAAACTTAAAAAATGAAATATTTGATGCTGAAAATAATTACGTTTATTTTAGAATAGCAAAAGGTTTATGACATTTTACCTTTTTTTGGACAAATACCAATACTTTTTTCAAATTTGTCTTCTTTTTTTTTGGTGGTTGTGTGAGTGTGTGTGTGTGTGTGTGGGGGGGGGGGTAATAATATTAGCCCCAATTTAGCTCTCTCTATAAATGTCCTCATTGGGTGAATTTTAGTGTGTGGGTTCCTGAGCTGATGTTCAGCATCAAGCGGCTTCCTCACAAACAAGACGGGTTCATCTGAGAACACACTCAGGTGTGCTACAACTACAGAGCTTCTACAAGCATCTATCACACAGTTTGAAACTTCTTCTGGCTCTGAAGATCTAAAACAGCTTCAGTAATTCATCTCTTGAGTGGAAGAACTGAGATCCCTTCCCCACATTTCCTGACTTTGTCCTCATCATTCTGCAGACTGAAGGACTAACAACTGATCCTCCTGTGAGTCGGTGCTGACTTTAAACCTCACTCAAACTCTGGAGGTTTCTTTGTATGAAGTTATATTAGTGACACAATTATTAAAAGTTTTGTAACTGTAGGAAAAATATGTGCGTCTTTAAAAAAAAAAAAAAGTTTTGTCCGTGTGAAAGGTCTCACTCAAACACTTTAGGAGTCTCGGCATCATTCGGACTTATGGCACACGCCCTGACAGATATTTGAGCCAAAACTGACGTGTGTCAGAGTGTGTGGAGGAGGAGTATGGGAGGAGAAAATCCACCAATCAGAGGACGGAAGATCAAGAGGGGTTTCTTTATGCAAGGCTTCTCAGCATTGGCGCACCGAGCTGGGCTAACTTTTTGACAGACACAATTTTTTCCTACAGTTTCAAGTTTGTTTTTTTTTACTGAAGCACAATACTTTAGTCACAAATATAACTTCATAAACTTGGACCAGAGTTAGGAGTTGCTCCTCCAAAACTTTAAACTTGCAAAACAATGGACAAATGGACATCTCTGGCAAAAGTATTAAACCACCACAGCTTCCCCAGAACGATTTCAAATCAATACTTTCTTAAAAACAACTTCTGCCCCTAACCATACAGCCCGCGTCCTTCAAGCACCCCCTTGGTCTCAGGAAACAGCCCTCATTCTTTGTTCCTGGTGTTCATTCATTTTGAAAATGGCTGATCGATTTAACTTCAATGTGATTTAACCCTTTAACAGCTGAGGCGTCGTCAGTGACGCTTAAACACAAAACCTTTAACATACTGTAACTTTTCAACCGTTAACACGATCATTCCAGTAGCTTGTGAAGGAGAAAACTTCAGAATCTGCTGGACTTACAATACCAACAATTAAACAAATGGCAGGCTTTTCCTCTGAGTGGATGAGGAAAAAGTTTGAAGCTTCTCTGACTAACCGGCAGTGAATCCCCTCTAAAGTTTTCCCAATCCCTCCTGCAGCTCATGTCAGGTCTGTGGGTTTTCCTGCCTTTCCCAGCTAAACGTCACGACGTGGTCCTGAGCAGCAGCCTTCTAAACAACAATCTGGAAGCGTCTGCCGAGGCTCTTACTTGCTCATTGGTGGCCTTGTCCGGCAGGTTAAGAATCCCCAGAGAGCTGGCTCGCTTCATGCTGCCACATGCAGAGAGGCAGGGTGAGGGGGGGGGGCACAGGAGTGTGGTGGTTAATGACAGGAGGGTTATCACAACAAAATGAGCTCTACATGTGTGTTATTTTGAGTGTCCTCTCAGGTTAGACCGGGGGTCTGCAACCTCCAACACCTACAGACCCAGCAGGAGCCACATGGACTCACTTCATTCTTCAGGAAAATGAGACACAGGATTGTATTTATGTACATTATTATGCACATATATTAGAGCCACCAAAAAAGTAATATTACAACTTGAAATCTCGTAAATTTTAGGAGATTTAAAGTTGTAAAGCTCACGGCGAGGCTTCGTTCTCTCATTACGGTCCTCGCCCCTGGAACAGTCTGATGGAGAGCCTCAGGGCCTCAGAGACCATAGAGGTTCTTCAGAAGAGGCTCAAGACCCTTCTTTATAACATGGCTTTTAGATTGTCTTAAATGGGTATTTATGTATTGTTTACTAAGTTTTAATATATACTTTTATCAGTATCTAATTTTATTTTGTGCATTTTGTGATATTTTTCTTTTATGTTTTTACATACATTTTACGTATGAGATTTTATTATCTTTCTTTTAAGGATTTATTCCCCAGTGATTCCCTTTGGGGATTCTTTATGCCAGGAGTTACCGGTTCAGTCTGGGGACGTTACCGCGGTTGTCGCCCTTCGGGGGCGGTTGGGGTCTGACTTTGCAGCTTGTGGAGTGGACCCCACTGCTGTCCCTGTTGGGGTGGGCACTGTGTGTGGCTCAGCTGGCTCCTGGTATGAATAGATCCCCAAAATACTGTTTCTTCACAGCAGAGACAAGCCCAAGTTTTTTTTTTAACTTTTATAAGTATTCATTATTTGTGGGGTGGATTGGGTTTCTCTCTTTTTATTGATTGATTTATTTGATTGCTTGTTTTTTTATTTGTAAAGCGCTTTGAGCTGCACAGGCATGAGAAGCGCTCTTTTATAAAGTTTGATTTGATTTGAAATGAACAAGAAAAAAAGTCAAAAATTTAGCCTGCGTCTTTTAAAGTCATAAATATACGATTTTATTCTCATAATTTAGTAGCTATGACTTTTTTTTCTTAAATTTACAAGATTTAAAGTCGTAATTAAATTAAAACATGTGTTTATAAAATGGCCCTAATACTCCGTCGTATTTATGACAATGCTACCATTATAATTCATAAAAATTAACTTTTGTATGAATAAAGCATAAATAAAATAAAAGAGAATCCCCCCCTTTCTTTTCAAAATATGAAATAGTTTATAGCTTTTGATAGAGGTTCACATGATTTCCCTTCAAAATAAAAGACACCTTGTGTCACATAGAATCAGCTCAATGCTGCCAATGCAGCAGCAGGAAGTGTAATGTCAGCAGTGATAAAAAAAAAAAACAAAGGTTTATTTTACCATTAGGGGTAGATCTCTGCCAAAAATACATGAATCCAACTCAATTAATAAATGGGAACCAATTGTGACTCTCACTGTATTACTTAACCCATTAGGCGCACCTAAATGTGGTTCAAAAATAGAAAATCTGACTTATATTCAAGTTCGCCTTAATTCTACTTGTGCCTTCTGACTTCAACTTGATTTTCTGTGGTACACGGCGCACAAAAATTTGATGTCTAAAATGTTTCAGCTCAGTAAGCTGTAAGTTTTGCAAAACTTAAAAGTTTATTTTTCTGTAACCAGAGAGCCACAATGGAAGGATGAAAGAGCCTCATGTGGTTCTGGAGCTGCAGGTTGCAGAGCCCTGGGTCAGACAGTTGAAATGCTTTTCCTGTGGTAACAGAGGTGTGCACGTTAAAGTCAGGCATGTGCATCATTTCTTGGTTACATGTCATCTCATGTTAGTTGTGCATCAGTACAAACATTTAACCAAAGAAAAGTTGCTGTTGTTACCACGCGCAGATGTTTACAGTCAAACTATAAAATGATGAAGCTCTGCTGCTCAGATCAGTCTTCATACAAATACAGTGGGGCTAAATGTATTCAGGCAGTCAATAACTGTAACGGTTCTCCTACTTAAAAAGATGAATGAGGCCTGTAATATTCATCATAGGCTTACCTCAACTATGAGAGACAAAATGTGAAGAAGAATCCAGAAAAAATCACGTTCATTAATCTTTAGATAATTTATATGTAAAATATGGTAAAAAATAAGTGTTTGGTCAGTAAAAAAAGTTCAAGTTAATAAACAGTTATAAACCCTTTATTGGCAATGACAGCAGTCAAACATTGGCTGTAAGTCTTTGCAAGGTTTTTACAAACTGTTGCTGGTGTTTTGGTCCATTTCTCCATGCAGATCTCCTCTAGAGCAGTGATGTTTTGGCCCATTCCTCCATCAGATCTCCTCTAGAGCAGTGATGTTTTGGTCCATTCCTCCATGCAGATCTCCCCTAGAGCAGTGATGTTTTGGTCCATTTCTCCATTCAGATCTCCTCTAGAGCAGTGATGTTTTGGTCCATTTCTCCATGCAGATCTCCTCTAGAGCAGTGATGTTTTGGTCCATTCCTCCATGCAGATCTCCTCTAGAGCAGTGATGTTTTGGTCCATTTCTCCATTCAGATCTCCTCTAGAGCAGGGATGTTTTGGTCCATTTCTCCATTCAGATCTCCTCTAGAGCAGGGATGTTTTGGTCCATTCCTCCACACAGATCTCCTCTAGAGCAGTGATGTTTTGGTCCATTCCTCCACACAGATCTCCTCTACAGCAGTGGTGTTTTGGCCCATTCCTCACTCAGATCTCCTCTAGAGCAGTGATGTTTTTGTCCATTCCTCCATGCAGATCTCCTCTAGAGCAGTGATGTTTTGGTCCATTCCTCCATCAGATCTCCTCTAGAGCAGTGATGTTTTGGTCCATTCCTCCACACAGATCTCCTCTAGAGCAGTGATGTTTTGGTCCATTCCTCCACACAGATCTCCTCTAGATCAGTGATGTTTTGGTTCATTCCTCCATCAGATCTCCTCTAGAGCAGTGATGTTTATGTCCATTCCTCCACACAGATCTCCTCTAGAGCAGTGATGTTTAGGTCCATTCCTCAATGCAGATCTCCTCTAGAGCAGTGATGTTTTGGTCCATTAGTCCATGCAGATCTCCTCTAGAGCAGTGATGTTTTGGTCCATTCCTCTGCAGATCTCCTCTAGAGCAGTGATGTTGTGGTCCATTCCTCCATCAGATCTCCTCTAGAGCAGTGATGTTTTGGTCCATTTCTCCATCAGATCTCCTCTACAGCAGTGGTGTTTGGTCCATTCCTCCACGAGGATCTCCTCTAGAGCAGTGATGTTTTGGTCCATTCCTCTGCAGATCTCCTCTAGAGCAGTGATGTTTTGGTCCATTCCTCCCTCAGATCTCCTCTAGAGCAGTGATGTTTTGGTCCATTTCTCCATCAGATCTCCTCTAGAGCAGTGATGTCTTGGTCCATTCCTCCATCAGATCTCCTCTAGAGCAGTGATGTTTTGGTCCATTCCTCCATGCAGATCTCCTCTAGAGCAGTGATGTTTTGGGGCTGTTGCTGGGCAACACAGACTTTCAACTCCCTCCAAAGATTTTCTATGAGATCTAGAGACTTGATAAGCCACTCCAGGACCTTGACATGGTTCTTCTGAAGCCACTCCTTGGTTACCTGGCGAGTGTGTTTAGGATGGTTGTCATGGTGACAGATCCAGCCACGTTTTATCTTCAATGCTGATGGAAGGAGGTTTTCACTCTAAATTTCCTTTACACGGATCGGTCATCCTGGTCCCTTTGCTGAAAAACAGCCCAAATCATGATGCTTCCACCCCCATGCTTTACAGTAGGTATGGTGTTCTTCTTCCTCCTCCAAACAGTAGAGTTCTTATCAAAAAGTTCTGTTCTGGTTTCATCTGACCATAGCACATTCTCCTAATCCTCTTCTGGATCATCCAGATCTCTCTACTAAACTTTAGATGGGCTGGACATGTTCTGGCTTTAGCGGGACGACACGTCTGGTTCTGCAGCGTTTGTTCTGTTACTGATGGTAGTCTTTATTACTGTGGTCCCAGCTCTCTCCCTCGTGGGATTCTGGGATTTTTGTCATCGATTGGCCCCACAGAGTGAGGTATTTCAGGGAGCTCCAGATGGAGGAGATGATCAGTGGTCTTGTATGTCTTCCATTTTCTAATAATTGATTTCTTCACAGCAAGCTGCTCATCTATTGCAGATTCAGTCTTCCTGGTGCAGGTCGTCAGTTTTCTTTCTGGTGTCCTTAGACAGCTCTTTGGTGGAGTTTGGAGTATGACAGTGAGGTTGTGGACAAGTGTCTTTAGATAGATAACCAGTTCAAACAGGTTCCATAATACAGGTCATGATTGGAGGACAGAGGATCCTCCTACAGGAGAAGCTAAAGGTCTGTGAGAGACAGAAATCGTCTTTTTTAGGCGACCAAATACTAATTTTCCACCATAATTTACAAATACATTTGTTAAAATCAGACAATTTTCTGGATTTTTTTCCTCATTTTGTCTCATAGTTGAGGTAAACCTATGATGAAAATTTCCGACCTCTCTCATCTTTTTAAGTGGGAGAACTCTCATAATTGGTGGCTGACTGAATACTTTTTTGTCAAACAAAATCAAAGTTTTTCCAGGTTGACAGTTATAGTTGCAGTTTGACATTAGCCGGGAAATGCTCCGAATGTGAAGCAGCATCTTTGCTGTTATGTACTCTAACAAAGCTCAGGGAGCATGAAAAGCTTCACGAAGAGCATGAAGTTTTCTTTAGGTTTAAGCTGAAGATGGGATCTGTTCCTTCTCCTCCTGCGATGGTCTCCAGGCTTGTTGCACTCAAACCGTCTTTGCTGGTGGGAAGATGCAGAACAGAACTCTGGGAGATTTGGTGTTAGACAGAAAAAAGGTTTGGCCCATGAATAAAAGTCAGAAGGAAAAACAAAAGCGGTCCAGTTCCAGCAGGTCTCTCTGAAGGGTGAACCCCCAGCGCCCCCTGTGGGTCACTGGTTTGAAAAGTGAGTGTTGAAGGATGAAGGGAGTGTCAGTTTAACAAAAACCTCCATCAGGAGCCACAGGACAGAGCAGACACCACAGCACACAGATGAGGCATGCAGAGCAGAAAAAGACATTTATTTACACATATAAATAAATCAACACAAACTCTGTACACGAACAGCCATGCAGACATGCTGGCTTAAATAAAATCCACACGAAGGAAAACCAGAGCTGTAAGTTACTCAGTCCACATTCCAAAGGCCACAAAT
Organism: Oryzias melastigma; assembly: GCF_002922805.2. Classification (NCBI taxonomy): domain Eukaryota; kingdom Metazoa; phylum Chordata; class Actinopteri; order Beloniformes; family Adrianichthyidae; genus Oryzias; species Oryzias melastigma. The sequence continues at coordinate 27,411,453 of NC_050533.1, forward strand.
GCAATAAATAGATGAAACTATTAGTAATAAATGAGTTCTGCAGGATAAAAGCATCAGAGGAAGCGGACATTAACAGCTGGAAAAGACGAGCTGTGATGTGACCCCCGCTCTGCTTTTCACCATTTCATCTGTTACCTTTGGCTTGGTTGATCACCCCCCCACCCTCATTTTGGTGTGCCGAGGACAGACGCTGGGTAAAGAAACGCTGCTTTTGGCAAAAGAATTCAAGGAATCATTAAAATATAAACCTCATCAAAAATGATTCTGATACATTTAAAATGTGATCAAATTAAACCTTTCGAGGATTTTACCACTTCCCAACTCCCAGTTTAGGTCATGTTTTTCAAAGAAGTAATCTTTTCTTTACCAGATATCAGACCTTGAAAATAAATATCTCACTTTTTACTGAGGAGAATCCTTCCATTTACAAGCAGTCTGTTCTAGTAAAGTTGTACGTCAGCAGTAATCTACGAGGACGGCCTGGAGGAGCAGCAGTCCAGCAGCAGGTACGTTTGGAAATAAAGTCATCAAAATTATATCAGCACTTCCTTCCTGCTCGTGTTGTATGAGGTCAAATCAGGATCAGCTTAAAGAGAATGAAAAAACAGACAACTTGAAAAATAGACATTGTAACTGAAAAAAAATTGAAAATGTGAAAACAAGACCATGAAAATAGTTTTTTTTTTAATTCAAGTTTTCAGTACGGGCTGCACGGTGGAGCAGTGGTTAGCGCTCTTGCCTCACAGCGAGAAGACCCCGGTTCGACTCCCGGCTGGGACCTTTCTGTGTGGAGTTTGCATGTTCTCCCCGTGCATGCGTGGGTTTTCACCGGGGACTCCGGCTTCCTCCCACCGTCCAAAAACATGCTTCATAGGTTAATTGGTGACTCTGAATTGTCCCTAGGTGTGAATTTGAGAGTGAATGTGTGTGTGATTGAGGCCCTGCGACAGACTGGAGACCTGTCCAGGGTGTACCCCACCTTCGCCCTTCAGTAGCCGGGATAGGCTCCAGCACCCCAGCGACCCCGAAAGGGTCAAAGCGGTCAGGAAAATGAATTAATGAATGAATGAAGAGTTTCCAGTACTTTTATGTTTCAAATTTTCAAGATTGATTTTAAGTTTGTTTTTTTTAATTTTCAAAACTTTTTTTTTTCAGATTTACGTCTTGTTTTCAAAATTTCATTTTTTTTTGTGTCTATTTTTAAGTTTTCTAATTCACTGTAAGCTGATCCTGATTTGACCCCATAGTGTTGTCTTTAAAGAGAACAATACTGCAATCATTTGCAAAAATACTGAATAGTTTCTTTAAAGTTCCTCCTTTTTAATATCTTTTCTTATCAAAAGTTATTTTTACCCTTTAAATAAATGACTATTTCCTCTGAGGTCAGGTCTTAGAGGAAAAATGTCGGTCCTGAATGGTAACCTGATGCAATGGGAAAAGCATGGCTGCATGGTGATGACGGCAGCAGTGTCCATCGTTTCATGTGTAGCCACAGCCTAACAGTCACAGCTTCCCCACCAGCAAAACAGAGGAGCACCGACTGGTCCTGGTGAGTGTTAGCGGCAGGAACGGCCAGCTCCATCCTCCAGCTTTGGGCTCATAAAGCCAGTCAGCGTGTGCAGCGGTGAGGGCGGGCGCCTGAGGAGAACACTGATAGTTACCCCAGGTTTTTGGACTCGCCGTCACGCGCCGAGCCGCCACCCTTTAGCTTCCGGACCAGCTTCTCGCTGCTGCGGCGCAGTGAAGCCCGGATTTTACTGAAGGAGCCGCTCCTCTTCAGAGATCCGGAGCCGTCCTGTAGGACATGTCAGAGGGTTACACACTCCACCACAGCCTTGTCCAACACGAATACAAGTGGGAGCCCACAACACAGAGTCTGACCAGCCTTGACTTCACATGAGCGGAGATTTGTAACACCTGATGCGTCACCGGTGACGCCTAAACACAAAATCTTTAACGTACTGTCACTTTTCAACCGTTAAGCTGATAGATTCTGAAGGAGAAAAGCGGTGCTAGCCGGTCAAAGAACATAAACAGTAGAGGTCTGGTGTTAAGGGTTAATTTGCCCTGTTGATTTCATTTAGCTGAGGCGGTGAGGGGGCTCCAGCTCAGCGGACTTCTCCAGACGGGTCAGAACAGCAGAGCTGGTCAAACACTGATGAAAACACTTCAGCATTACAGCCACTCCAGTTCATGAAGCCCAAAGCGCTCAGCAGAACGTCACAAGGAGCTTTTCTTCTGCATTTGAGAGTGTTGCTTCAATCAAGTCTCAAACAGTTTCAGTTAGTATCAGTATCCACTATTTTCATGTTAGCAATTAGTGCTGCCAGAAACGATTGTTTTAATAGTCAACTAATCACTAATTATTTTTTCAGAGGAGTCGACTAATCAGGTCATGCGCAAACTGGATGTAAAACACACATCTAAACAATCATTAGCTTTAAACTAACTAAAAACTACATATATAGCATTACCTGTGATAATACTAGTGTGAATGCTGTAAGCTGAATTTGGCCACTGAAGATACTAGTGCTGATAGCTGAAGATGATGAAATTGATAGCTGAAATCACTGAAGCTCACAGCTGAAATATTAACTAAACTCCAAATTAGCCCTAAAACCCTAATAAATGCTAAAATAGTCCAAAAATCTAGCAGAATGCCATTATAACTTTCAACTTTCACTCTGACTCCTTATAATATAAAGTAACGACTAATCGACTATTAAAGCAGTCGTCGACTATTTTAATAATTAGTCTTCGATTAGTTGAGTAATCCTGGCAGCTCTATTAGCAATGAAACCTTTGATAGTCCCTCAGATCCTGCTCCTCCGGTTCCTGTGCAAAGGTCCATGTTTGGCATTTAATGCAAACCATTTCATTGGTCACGGTGCATGATGCGCCCAGACTGAGGAGAACTCCAGAGTCAGGGGTTCAAACAGTGCAGTAAAGCGGCGTGACAGATGTGCACAGCTGTAACCTTCCAGGCCTTCAGTGTGGATCACAGCTCTGGTGCTGGCGTGAGGGGAATGGTCTCCTGATGTTCATGTAAACGCCTCCCCGTCAGAGGGAGGGGTTTGACCGTCCAGGTCTGTCAGCTGATCAGAGACACAGCGTCTGAACATCACCTCGCAAGGTCCAGGCTAGGAATGGAGATGCTTTGACTTGGATCTTTAGATGTTAGTAGGCCAACTCTTTGTTTATATGAGTGTGCTTCTAATGAGTACTGGCCAAAGCTGGTGTTCTATATATCAGTTGTCAGGGTTTGATTGATATCATCCTTTCTGTTTGTATTTTTTCTAAACTGTAAACTTTCATCCAAACCTCCTGAGGGATCTGAATGTGTTTAACGAGAACCTTAAAATAAGTCACTGATAGTTAATACCGTGTGGATTGAGACATTGTAGGTTTAATGTTCTAATAATGATTATTCTGATAAACAACAGTGGACTGAACTTGATCAAACTAACATGTGAATGGATTTGACATTCATTCTTGTTTGTTTGTACACATATTTAATATATTATCTTGAAGAAATACAAGAATCTGAAACCTTCAGCTGAACTGTTCAGTAGCAGATATTTATCTCTGAGTCTCACTGCTGGAAGTTTGAATGAAGATGTTCTGATTCGTTTTAGATCAGGGAATCAGATCCAATCTAGACTATGGATCAGATCAGTAACCACAAACTAAGATATGAATCAAATTGATGTTAAAACAAATCGTTAGACCCCATTTACTTTGAAGCAGCTTCCTGTTGCAGGAAACATTTATGAATAGTTTCTTCAGAATCTGCTTTTATTTAAGCCCCCAAACTTTATTGATGAAGTGCAACCAAAGAATAAAAACCTGCCAGCAGAGATTGGGTTTGAAACATTGCTTGGTGACTTTGGAGAAGCAGACTGTGGAGATATAAATGACTTATTTGAAAGAACTCATCAGAGTTGATAATGAATCCACCTGCACAGGTACAGTGGGATGTGTTCATACTTAGGTAGTGAGAGCGCAGAGGAAAACTCAGCACACTTGTGTTATGTCATCCAACTTACTGGGAAAAGAAAAGATGTTTTATTGAGCTGATGAATGTGCACTGAGGTTGGATTTGTTCAGAAGTTCAGTAGTGAAAGCTCAGAGAAGAGACAGAGCACACAAAGAGGCGACAGGCTCCGGTTTGGTAAGCAGACAGTTTAGGTTTATTAGAAGTTAATAAAGACAAACTAGAACATGCACAAAGGAGACCAAACAAGCAGATTAGTGGCAGGAGCAGGGGACAGATAGGGAGACTACTTCAATTGAAACCTTTCAGGAAGTGCAACAATCATGACACCAAAAGATTTGAGACTCGACCAGAACCCACTAACGTCTGTATACAGAGATGTACAGAAGGTCAGATGACGAGATGAACGAATGTTTCCAGCTCCAAATCCTTCTGCTGTACTGCAGTTATGCTGCATCAACATTTGACACATCCTGCACCGGTCCCGTTACTATTCTACACCCCCCCTGTCTGACATGACAGCAAATAACACCAGGGGATCACTACAGTCTAGAGCAGGGGTCCCCAGACTACGGCCCGCGGGCCGCGTACGGCCCTCCACCACATTTGGCCCGGCCCCCAAACTGTTTAGGCTAAATTAGACTTTTTTTTTTCATTTTTAAGCTATTTTGAAGTTTAGCTAATATTTCAGCTACATGCTGTTTTCGATAATTTAGAATTTTTTGCATTTTTTTTCAGCTAATTTGGCACTTCGCTACTACTTTAGCTAGCTATCAGCTTCAGCGTTTTCAGGTTTCAGCTTCAGTGTTTTTACGTATCGATTTAAGCATTTTCAGCTATTGATTTATCCCAGGTAATGCTATATATCCAGTTTTTAAAATGTTTTAGTATTACTTTTTCTGTCAAGGTTACAGAAATGAATTATTTAAATTTTGACTGTGTGGCTTTCTGGAAAACATAAATCTTAACATTTAGGCTGTGATTGTTACACTTTTTCTGTTAGCTTACTGACCGACCCCGGCCCCCATCAGAGAAGAAAACAGTTGTGTGGCCCTCGTTAGAACAACATTTGGGGACCCCTGCTCTAGAGGAGCCTCCAGCAGAGCTCTCCTCATGCTGAGGGCTTGTATGAACTACTGTCTGATGTCCACTAACAAAAATAAACCAGGACACGTGAGGGGACAGGTTTGACCTCAAGTAAATGCTTGTCCTGATGAAGACCTCCCTTTACATGAAGGAGGTGTCTTTCCTCTCTGGGGTGTTTTGGGGACAGTTCTGTTCCCTGTGACTGCTGTGCATCTACATAAAAACTCAGATCTGTGGATCTTCAGCTTCAGAAGTCTTACAGCTCCATTTGAGGCAAAACCTCTCTTTTACGAGCTGCTGCTCCATGCAAACTAAACTATTGTTCCTAACAGCCTGAAAGAAGAACAAAAAAAAAAAATCACAAAAATGTTTTCTGTCTTTAAATCAAGTTAGTTTTTCTGGGATTTCTGCTGGACCACTGAATCACAAGAAGAACGACTTTTATTGACGTATTTCCTGTCTTCAGAGACAAAAAGATCATTTAAATCCCAGCGGTGATTATTCCTCACACGCATCAGCTGTTCTAAAAACATGTTTACAAATAGTCTTTGCACCAACATGTTATTTGGTTAAAAAAAAGTGAGTTTGTATTGATGGTGTGAGAAACGTGAAACACCCGAGAGCCACAGCATGAGAGGCTGCAGAGTTACAGGACAGGGAAACAACGAGGTCACAGTTTAGTTTCATGTGGTGAAAACAGAGAGAAGTCCAGCCAGTCGCAGAGGGTGCACAGTTGAATGGGTTTAGGGAGGATGGCTCTGGAGGATCCCTCCACACAGAGGAGGACTCAGAGTTGAAGAAAACTGCAAAGCTGAAGGGGCTGAGGCCAGGCATCCGTCATGCAGAACACAAGTTTAGAAGCATTACAAGGCATCTGGAGTTATGCCTGTCAGTCCAAGAGCAGGGACAGAACAGAAGAAAAAGACAGAGAGGTGAAAACAAGACCAACAGCAGCGAGGTAAGACATGAAAGCTTTTCTAAGAAGCAGATGGGAGGAAGAGGAAAGATACAGACATGATGCCTCTTCATCAGCTGGAACATGAGGAGGAGGCATCACTGTCATGAAGGAATGACCCTTTACATTATTCCTGCCGACTTCACTTGAGCTTCTGCCTGATGAGCCCAGGACATTTGGACCAGGTCATGTCAGAACCACTGAAAGAATTCAGGGGCAGACACCTCCTCTAGTTCAAGACCCACTCTGATCATCATTTGATCTACTCATAAAGCATTCCCAGGAGTCATTCTTGACTGTTATGACGTTTGGAATCAAAATCCAAAAATCTGTCATTTGCTAGGACTAGTGCTAAAGCTGATAGCTGAAAACTCTGAAGCTGATAGCCAGCTAAAATACCAGCTAAATGCCAAATTAGCCTAAAAAATGAGAAAAAGCCTGAGTTAGCCAAAACAGCTAGCTTGCAGCTGAAATATTAGTTAAATTCTAAAATAGCCAAAAAAAACTTAATAAATGCCAAAATGATCCAAAAAGCTACCAGAATGCTATTATAGCTTTCCATTTTAATACACTCAGACACCATGTAATATAAAGTAACGACTAACCTCGATTAATCATAGCAGCCCTACTAGGACATAGTGTCTGCAGAGTAGCAGGAGCTCATTAAAAATTCATTTCTGAGTTGTGGGCGTGGCTTACACCCATCACCAGTCTGTCTACGCTCTCTCCTGCTACCTTACAGCCCCTCACACTCCCAACCTAACGTTAGTGATCCAACAAAAATGGGGATCAATATCTGATTTGTACAGTTCTGATCCAGATTCCAAAACAAAGACGTTCATGGATCCATTTGTCTGCATCAGAATGGAGCAGGGCAGGGAGCTTGTGATCTGTCCAGCATAGATTTTACATCACAAATGCGATCTTTTTCTAATATTTTTTGTCTGCTCCTGATTCACAATGATTTGAATAAAGAAATACTCATAAGTGCTATTTTAATCTGAATTTTCTTAAAATATGTTCTCAATTATCAGAAAAATGCCACAAAACATGTTAAAAGCACCTAAAACCAAATATCATCAGAGTGTGTCCTTAAAGAAGATTTTTTGTCTTACATTCGATTTGGGTGTTAGAGGATTCCCTCTCACTGGACCTCGCTCTCAAGAACATAATCATTTCTCTGACTGTCCACTAGATGGAGCGTTACACCGACTGTGCGACTGCATCTTTACCCCGTTCAGGGTGATGTGCAGTAGGTGAAGTGATCAACACCATCCTTTAGTGTAAACCGAGCAGCTCTGAAGAAAGGCAGGAACCACAGGGAGGGAGAGGCAGATGAGGGCAGCCACAGAAGACCCATTGATGAGTTATTCACAGCAGAGAGAAAGATGCTCATTTGAACACACTTATTTACAGCTGAGTAACTGTTGAAAGCTTGTAAGACACTAACAGTATTCTTTCTGTGATATAAAAACTCCCTATATAGCTTGCATGTGTTATACTTCACAAACACACAGGAGAAGAGAGAATTCCTCTAAAACTGGAGATCTGAGGCCCTCAAAGTCTGTTGTTTTTTCAGAGAGGATGTTTTTGGGTTTTCTCTCTGGCTGCAGACATGCTGCCCACGGAGGAAGTGAAGGAGCAGAAATGTCACACTGTCCAACCCAAAAGCACAAAGACCAAACATGCTCCAGACAACAGAAACTACAATGAACATCAGCACAGGAGTACAGTACAGAGCCCTTACGGAACCAGAGCAGACTGAAAAGTTACAAGTTTTGATGAGGGAGAGGGAGCGTCTTCACAGCTGCCCGTGGAGGTAAACCTACAGACTGCAGCCACTCATTCAGAGAATGAGATTCTGAGTGAAGCAGGAGGAAGTTTTAGGGTCAAGACTGAAACCGGACGAAATTCAAGAAGCACCAGCAGCAAACAAGAAGCTCCAGGAGGAAGCTCGCCAGCGTTTTCTCATCCTGGAAAGTGTTTATGAGGCTGCTTCATTTCTATTTTCAGGTTAATTAGCTCCTGACAGATGTTTATTTAGGTATTTACAGGACGTCATTTCACTGTTTGAAGGCAGACTGCTGTCATGGAGCTCTTCCCCCTTGATTTAAGCAGACCTGTGGATCAGCGCTGCAGCTAACAGCCACGAACGGTTTCCTCAACAAACCTCCCAGAGACACGAGCAGAGCTTCACACCAGCCACTGGTTGGTCGCCTGAGCCGCATGACGACTGTTGCTAAGTAAGGAGACCAACCCGGCAAAGAAAGCAAGTGGCAAGCAGCCTTTAGTGAATTTCCATCTACATGTGCTGCCCCTGCAGTCAGTGGGGGAGCAGGGAGCGCTGCAGGAGCAGAGACAAGAGGCTCTGCAGAGCCAGCTGGATGGACTCACTGACAGGAGACACTGACTGCAGTAAAACATAAAGAAAGATCAGTTTAAGAATGATAACTCATGTAGTGACTGCAGCTTTACTGATGTTAACAGCTGTCAGGCTGAACCATGATGGAGGAAGAGCTCTAGCAACCTCCATCCTTCCTGACCCGTCAGTTAGGAGCTTCTGATTAGATTACGTCAATAAAAACAGAAGCAGGAATCAAACTGTAGCATATCTGCAGACAGAAGCTACAAATGATGTCTCACTGTAACCTAAAGGGTCCTTTCAAAAGTCCAGCTCACCTCCACCTGCACAACCGACTTTCTTCAGATCTGAACTCCTCCCCTGCAGCTACACCCTTCAGCTCATGAAGGGCCTTTAGAGCGTCTGAACTTAAGGAAGAGCCGTAGAGACTTGAGGCTTGCTATCCCTCCGCCTGGTGGTTGATCCGCGTCTCACTTGATGAGAAACGCGTTTCATCACGTGGGCGTGTTCTGATGCACAGAAGTTTATATTTAAACATAAGTATTGACTTTTTGCTTTAGGATGACTTCTCAAAGTTATTAAATCGATATATTTTCCTAGCGCTGGAAGCTTCGTGCTTACGCAGCTGACCGACTATTGATGATGTCATCAAGCGATAGCAACGACCCAATTTAAAGACAAAAGCTGTGTCAGAATTCTCCCCCTACTCACTATACAGTGTGTTTGCCATTTTCTAGTGCTGTCAGGATCGGCTAATTACGAAATCGAGTGCACTCGAAATTTCCCAGAAGTCTTTGCAAAAAACTAGCGTGCATCGATGCTCATTAGATTAGCGAATATAGACCACAATGCATTGTGAACATTGTGAACGGTTGAACAATTTCGAACAAAAAAACATATTTAAATGTAATTTTTCCACATTTTCACCGTCAGAACACAGTGGAGTCAGAAATGTTGTGAAATGTTTGTATTTATTTGAATTTCACTTCGTGAAAACGGTGATGTCATATCCAGTGTTTAAAAAAACCAAAGAAAAGTAGTGAACATAGTGTCTGAATTGCCTTTAAAATCCAGGGCACTACATAGTCCTGCACTATATAGTTTTTTAGTAGTTAGGTGTTAGGGGGGAATTCAGATACAACCGATCTTTTTTCATAGCTCTCTGTTTGGAGGGCTAAATTTGGGGCAGGGAGAGACAGAGGGGTAGTGAAACAATTCAGATTCAGTCTTTATCACTGCAGAATCAACCATCTGATCCACTGAAAACTAAGGATAGAAAATCTTCAACACTGCATGTTTGCAGACAGTACAAAGAGCCAGAAGGGGAAAAACCACGGGTCCTACCATTGAAAAATTTGTATTTAAACAAAAAAACGTTTTTCTGAAAGAAAAAAGAATTAGTGGATTTCTGTCTTTAACCCCTGAGGCTTCAGTCAGTGAAGATGAACACGTGTATCTAAAGACTCTCAGTTCTGTGCTGAGGGCTGTGCACTGTACTTACCCCATTCCACTCCACGCTCATACTCACTTCCTCGCCACCGTCCGGCCCGCTCTCGTACTTCACCGTGTCCGAGGTCAAACTCTCGCGGCTCCGCTGCTTTTCGCGGCCCTCGGGTTCACTCAGGACCTCGGCCACACGCTGCTTGTGAACGTTATCCAGACCCTGCAGGAACGAGAGCAGAAGCAACGAAAACAGACTCAGACTATTCTACTGAGTTTGACAAGAGAAAAAGGGGGCAGCTGAGCGTTTTGTAGAGAAAAAGTCAGAGAGGACTAAAGAGAGTTAATAAAGAAGAGCACAAATCTCTGAAAGAAGTCAGAGAATGTGGCTACAGAGAAAAAAATATGGCTCCCAAAAATTATTAGTCCCTCCCCTCGCCAAAGCCGGCTGCAAAACAAAGCATAATTTGTGCCCGAAATCGTTGGCTGGAAGTCCTCGACCAGAACCCCGTTTTAAGCTTTTTTCCACATTTCTTCTCTCTTTTTTGACCCTTTTTGCCATTTTTTTCTCTGTGTCATAAATAACAGAATTGTGCTGGCTCTCATCAGCTGATTCACCGAAAATAAAACAGGATTTCTTTGGCTTTTTTCTTGTGTAGTTATACAAATCTGAATACTTGTTTATTGTTTATATTGACTTAGGAGAAATAAAACAATGAATGTTCTCTGTCCCCTTTAAAGATCATCTTCACACTAAACCGTTAGACAGTTACAGTTCATTCACATTTAAAAGCTTAAAAGCTGATAGTTCTTAAAAGTTTTTAAAAATGTTTTTGAAAGGGTTTCCTAAACTTATGGAAATTTACGCTAACTCAACCGGCTAAAGATGCTAAATTTCTGCTTCCGACTAGAGATTGATTCTGGCGCCGTCTTCATGTGATCAGAGGACCCTCAGCTGTCCTGGCTGGCAAAGGTTGCAGAGCGTTAAAAGCGTTCAGTATGACCGGCCGTCTGCAGCATGCTCGTAGAGAGGGGGTTCGTATACCTGTGACATCCTCCTCTCTTTACTGCAGACCCCCTGAGAAGCACTCACCTGTTTTCTGGAGCGCATAGCAGCTTCTTCCAGTGTCTCCGCCGCCTCAAACTTGCCCTGCCGCCTGTAGAGCGCCCCCAGGTTTTTCAAGGTCGTTGTGACTGTGGGACTGAGAGGTGAGGAGAACCTTCATCACAGAGAACCTTTTTGATTCAATCTTTTTTACAGCGCGACTATGTTTTGGCAAATGCTTAACCCTTTAACACCTGAGGCGTCGTTGGTGGCGCTTAATAAAATCTTTAACATACTGGAACTTTTCAACTGTCGAGACGCTTTTCTTCTTCAGATTCTACTGGAATTATCCTGTTAATGGTTGAGACGTTACAGTAAATCAAAGAACATAAACACTGGAGCTCCCATGTTAAAGGGTCAAGTATAAAAAAGAGGACAAACTGTTACTCAGCTAAGTTTTGAGCAATATCACTTTTTAGGAAGCAATATTATTGATGCTTTTCTTTTTTTTTTTTAAAACAAAAGCAACAGACGGATGCTTCAGCCACAATAAAGCTGCTTTTCTGATGGTCAATGTTTCACACAGAAGGTGCAGCTTTACAATTCACAGTGGAGTTTATATCCCAATTCTACAACCGTTCAGGAATGAAAAACTTTGATTATCAGATGAACATATGTACTTCATCTTCTGAAGGAAACTCACTGACCTGTCAACTTTACAGGCTTTGTACCAGCCTCCATATTCACCAAACGGGGAACTGTCCTTCTGCTTCCCCTGCAGAACCACACATCAGATTACCAAAACTGAGTCCGCTTGATTCATCTCACCACACCGAAACAAGCCTAAAACGCTTTACACCCTTCTCCTTTGAACGTCACAAAGCTAGATCGAATGTTACAGATCAATGCAAAGCTTTGCTGTTAAAAAACATCCACAGGCGCTTACCTTGCTCTTCTCCTCCCGTTCCTCAGCGTGCATCCAGATTGGTTTATTCTCATCTGCAGAGAAACAGATTCAGTGCTGAAAGCGTCAGATAACAGCAGGAGACACTGCAAATGTCACCGTCTCTGTAACGTCACCTTTCAGGGTCAACTCTGGCCTGCTGAGCAACAACATACACAGTAACTGCCAAAATATATCAACCCTAACATGAAAGACGTTAATAATCATGAATGCAGGAATCTGAGCTTTCTCTGAGCTCGCTGACTCATAGGAGCACCGGCCAACCCTGGTCTTTAAGGGCAATCAACCTTTAAATCAACTTTTTTTGTCCGTTGACCTCCATAAATAGCACTTTTAAATAAATTTTAAATACATTTAAAAGTACTGTCTGTTGGTCGTTGCCAAATTTTTAATGAATTAAAATAAACTTGTTTAATTCTTGAAAATATAGTCGAAAATTGTCTATGTGCTGCCCCCTACAGGTTGAAACAAGTGTATTTTGTGATTGGTCAAACAATTGAAGTCCCACGTCATTTCAGAATAGGGCTATATAATCAATTTAATCTTAACAGGTCAATAATCGGTTCATAAAAATATAAATTGATTTTGCACATGAAGCTAAACTCCGCTAGCTTGATGCTAATGTTGAATGGAATTTCCCATAGGACAGCTAATGCTAACGCTCGGTCGACCTAAACACACATTCTGATTAAATGAACATCTTTATAAACTCACAGGCAGGAATTTTTCAAACTCTTTAAAGGAAATGTTTCTAAAGCAACAATTTGTGGTCTAAAACATCCTTTATTGCTCATACTTTTGGAATAAGGTGTAATGCTATAGCGCAATCTCCACCTAGTGTCCAAACTGAAACGTCCTCCAGGAGAATCAGAACAATGTTTCCAATGTTAATGATCTGAACATTTTAGTTAGAACTTCTCCTTTAGAGAATCCATGTAACACTGGATGATATTAACAATGTCATTATTTCACTGATACATTTACAGTATGTGAACTGGATCAGATTCATATAAATATATTCAAATCATATAGTAGATTATTAATGTATTAATGTACAAATGTGTCTAAATGTATAAACTCAACATTTAATTGAATTGAGAGGAAGAATAGAGAAAAATCAGAATCTAATTGATCCAGGCTCTTGGAAATTGAATCATTTCTGAAAATTATTATCGATAGCCAGCCCTATTTCAGAAGAATAGCATTTCAGCTGTGGGAGGAGTCAGCCTCTGGAGTGGGGTCCAGATGACCCCAGTCTTACACTGAGGTCTGCTCCCTCCCATGACAAAAGTGGATGAAGGTGGACAGGATTTTATTTCTGTCACACACACACCAGTGAATAGAAAAAATCCTTGGAAAAAAAACAGTTCAGCGCGCTGTATTGTGGGGTCTAGATGACCCCACTTTAATGTAAACATGTCCAGGATCACACAAAAGTTACGAGCCTCAGCCCAGCCTGTTTTTCAGTTCTTCCTGGACTGTTTGATGCTGGCTGCCTAAACCAGGAGTGTTCAGTCAATCAGGACGTTAAATCACTTGAGTCAGCCAATCAGCAGCAAGCTGGTTAGGGAGAACTGGAAAACCGGCCGGGCTGAGGCTCTTGAGGACCAGGGTTGGACAGTCCTGACTCAGAACCCTGCTGTGTGTTGTTGTGGAGTGTCTGGGTGCTCACCATCAACAGAACCAAACTCCCTCTCATGAGCGCGGGTCAGGATTTCTTTATACAAAGTCTCAGCTTGCTTGAACTTGCCCTGCTTGAGGTAACAGGACGCCTGACAAACACAGAGACCACAAACAGGATCAGTAAAGCTTCTCCAGATGACTGGAGCTTTATTCATCATGAATCCACAGGACCACGCCTCAGCTCCTCTCACCAGGTTGTTCTTGGTTTTGGCCACGTTGGGGTCATCAGGCCCCAGTTGAGTCTGATAGATCTCCAGCGCTCTCATGTAATAATACTCCACTTCCTCATATTTGCCCTGGTTCTGGCACAGAAGGGCCAGGTTGTTCAGCTGCTTGGCAACATCTGGGTGGTCCTTCCCCAAAACCTGGAACAGAAAGAGCAACAGTCAGGATTCTAAACGGGTTCTGAATCCTTTCAAACCATGAATATAACAGTACGCAGCTAAATGAACTGCCAGAACAACTCAAAATCATTGAGGGTGATAACTTCAGTCCCGGTGCATTCACTGACTCTGAGAACTGTAATAATTACAGTCAGAAAATGTCTGTTTAGTCTGTACTATCATAGTCTGAAGTTGTCCCAAGACGGGTGTAAGAAGCAGAGTTTCATCGCGTACAAACCACACGTCCAAAACACTGTTCTAGCTTTCAAAGCGCCATCTTATTGTGTTAAACAGGCGTAGAACATGTCCTTACGCTTATCCCCAAAATAGCTCCATACTGTACAGCTGTGAAGGTTTTGTCCCAGTCTGTTGCAAACTAAAAAGACAGAAACCTGCAGCCCTGCATTTGTTTTATCTTTAGACACTTTAAAGCTTCTCAAGTGTTGGGTCAGTTTTCTTCTAGCTGATAAAAAGTGTCTTCATGAAGGAAACTATACGAGTCAGCTTCATGACTCCTCTGACTGGTATTCTATCAGAATCTATCAGTGGAAAAAGGGATGCAACATGCGGCACAGAGCTGTCGGTGGTCACAGAGAACATGACAGCTCTAGTGAGTAGCTTTAACCAACGATAGTGCAGACCAATGCTGTGTCTTTGCAGCTTTCAGGATCATTTCCTACTTTTTGACATTAAATTCCTCCATTTAAAGGGGCCCTACCATTAAAATTCCACTTTTAGAGGTTTTAAATGCATTTTTTATTCCTCACTATAAAGAACCCCAAAGCGTATGTGCATCCATCTTTGAAGAAGTTTGGATTATTTTCGTGGGAGTAATACAGAGACACGGATGACGTCATAAAGTGGACAGCAGCGGCAGTGCCGCCACACACAACAGCAGGCGGAGCTTTGGGAATCGAGTCGTTTTACTTCCGGGTATGAACAAACTTTGTTTTTTAGTGTTCCAAACATAATATATGATCATATACATGGATATAATTCACTCTGAAAGGCTGAAGAAAGTCATGGTAGGGTCTCTTTAACTACAGCTGGTATTTCCTTCACATCCAGAAGAGGAAATGCAAAACCAGAGTCTCAACTCTAAACCCCATCTTTTCAGTAGATGAACCATGCTGGAGTACAAGCGCTGTTTGACTGCATACACCTCTGAAATGATGGATGAGCTTTGACCAACAACACCAGAGTCAGGAGGATTTGAAGCAGATTACAGTATGACGGTCCAGAAACAACAGATATGTTGATGAAAGAAAAACAAATCTTTCAATTTGACTTTTTCCTTTTCAATAAAACACTCATTGTTATTCAGTTTAAAGAAAAGCAACTTATTAAATGAGTAACTGAATAAAAAGCCTGTTTAAGACATTGACAGTATGACTTAAGACTTTAAAGCTGAACTCACCTTTTCTCGGATCTCCAGCGCTCTCTTGCACAGAGGTTCTGCCTCCTTGTACTTTCCTCTCTTCCCATACAGCACAGCCAGGTTATTCAGGGTTGCAGCAACCTTGTGGAGACACAGAGACGTCCATGAGCTCACAGACACTCTACAGCCTTAGGTAGCATGTAATCATGAGTGTGACTGCAGTCCTACCACACCATTATAATTATTTAATCTGCAACTGATTGGGTCAATTTTTAACAGATAAAAAAGACAAATAGGCTTAGTAAAAAAAGAGTTCTTATTTGATCTACATCTGCTTCCTAATCAGTTTCCATCTTGTGAACTCAGGCAACATCAGCTCTGAAGACGTGAGAGTGCAGCACAGATGGAAGAACAGGAAGGTGGGTGACTGGCTGAAAGGAGGAATGAAAAAAAGAAGATGGCAAAGATATGGGAATGAAATGGGAAACACATTGAGTCTTTCAAAGAGCTTTGAGGTTTTTCAAACTCAGACGGTTACACACAGACCAGATCAGTTAGAGATCATGGGAATGAACCCTAACCTTAACGATTTTCTGATTTAAACGCCTCTTTAGACACAGATGTATTAAAAGATTTCAAACAAGAGGGGTTTGACAAGAAAACTCAGAATTAACACGGGCTAAAAAAGGACAGATGTCTTTTTTATTTGGATAAAATGAGAACCAAAAGTTCACGTCTGATCACATAGGTGGCGACGGTTGTTCCTGGGCAGCTCCTTCAAACAGGGCCGGTCTGACATTTATCTCTCATGGTCAGAAACTTCAAAATACTGTAATAAGATACAGTCAGGGGCTTCTTATCTCTGGACAAAAACATATAATTCACTCTGGTTAGAGGGGGACAAATCATTGATCTAAGATAAAACAAGTCAGAAAGTGAAGAGAAATGAGATCGACACAGGATGAACTGGTGATCCATTAAACCATGGTGAACAGCAGTTAGTGGATCAAAAACAGATCAGATGTGACAGTTCAATCAGTAACATGTGGATCAATGTTAGATTCTAATCACATTCTTGAACAGATATTTGTCGAGAAGTGAAAATCCCTGTGAGAGTTGACAGGGCGCAGGAGCGGAGACTGCTAACCTCGGAGCAACACACCGGAGCATGATGGAGATCCAAACAGGGGGGCACAGGCCTGCTGAGGTTAACACAGTTAATCAACCTCCAGGATGCTAGAGGTCACAGGAGCAAACACAGGCCTGGGTCCAGTTCTCACACATGTTATCTCATCACAGCAGAACAGAACTCTATAGACACACAATGTCTGCAGTGTGAGGTAGTGCTGCCAAAAGCAATTATTTTAATAGTCGACTAATCAACGATTATTCTTTCTGATTACTCGACTAATCAGGTCACGCACCAGGTCTGAGATAAGGAGCTACTGGTTAATGTTGATTAATAGGATTCTGACCCCCACCAGCTTGTATGCATGCTTGACAACGTGGTGGCATGCTCCTAATGAGACGACGGATGGTGTCTTGTGGCATTTCCTCCCAGATCTGTGTGAGGGCATCCCTGAGCTGTTGTACAGTCTGAGGAGCAACCTAATGGACCCAAACATAATGTCCCAGAGATGTTCTATTGGGTTTAAGTCAGGGGATGGTGAAGGCCATTCAATTGTTTCAGTTCCTTCATCCTCCAGGTACTGCCTGCATACTCTTGACACGTGAGGCCGGGCATTGTCGTGCATTAGGAGGAAACCAGGACCTACTGCACCAGCGTAGGGTCTGACAATGGGTTCAAGGATTTCATCTGGATACCTTATGACAGTCAGAGCACCATTTCCTAGGCAGTAGAGGTCTGTGCGTCCCTCCATGGATATGCCTCCCCAGACCATCACTGACCCACCACCAAACCTGTCATGTTGAACCACGTTGTAGGCAGCATAACGTTCTCCTTGTCTTCTCCAGACTCTTTCACGTCTATCACAGGTGCTCAGGGTGAACCTGCTCTCGTCTGTGAAAAGTACAGGGCCCCAGTGGTGGACTTGTCAATTCTGGTGTTCTTGAGCAAATGCCAGTGGAGCTCCACGGTGCTGGACAGTGAGCACAGGGCCCACTACAGGACGTGGGGCCCTCAGACCACCTTCATGAAGTCTGTTCCTGATTGTTTGGGTAGAGACATTCACACCAGTGGCCCTCTGGAGGTCATTCTGTAGGGCACGAGCAGTGCTCAGCCTGTTCCTCCTTGCACAAAGGAGCAGGTATCGGTCCTGCTGAGGGGTTGAGGACCTTCTACGGCCCTGTCCAGCTCTCCCAGAATAACCACCAGTCTCCTGAAATCTCCATGTTCTGGATATTGTGCTGGGAGACACATTAAACCTTCTTTCTGCAGCACGTGTGGATGTGCCATCCTGGAGAAGTTGGACAACCTGTTCAACTTCTGTAGGGTTAAGGAATCTCCTCATACTGCCAGTAGAGATAATTATCAAGCCAAAATCAGCACGAGTGGAAAACCAGCCAAAAAAGATCAAGAGGAGAAACTTGAAATGACCTCCACATGTAACACCAGTCCTGTTTGGAGGGTTTTCTAATTGTTGCCACTGAAGTGCACCTGTTGTTAATTCCAGGAACACCAATACAGCTAAAATTGATTAAAGAGGCCCTCAGCTGGTTAACCAACCAGAAAATTATCAGACAGGTTTAATTCAAGTCATGCTAGTACCAATAAAAAAAAAGGAGTTACTTTAAGTTTTGTGAGCAGTGTATTTAGATTTGTGTATTCTTCATATACTTTTTTCTACTGGATCATTAACCAATCATGTTTGATGTTTATGCTCCAGCAGTAAGTAGGAAAAAGGATGTCGGCTCACCAAAGTAAACCTGAAGTATAACAAGAGAAAATGTCATTTCTGTCTTGTGTTGTTTAGGAATACATTTACTTCACTTGAATTTTCCTGTTTGGGACAGGAAGTCTTTTATTTTGAAAGAAATTCATTTTCACTTTGAGAAAATTCCAGTATATCTTACCATTTATGTTTTTATTTAGCATAAAAATAAATATAATTCATATTTATTATTAAAAAATTACTATTTAATGATGCAAATTGTATCAAATTTTCCTAAAAGGATAAATTTATAAGAAGTTTTGCGATTCCTATTAGGTTTTGATCAGTATCAAACAGGTCCAAATGGCTCTTTTACTGGCAAAGGTTGCAGACCCCTGTTGTAGTCACACAGGATGATGCACTCACAGCTGGATGGTCCTTTCCAAGAGTCTTCTCCCTGATGGCCAGAGCATCATTCAGCAGGTTAGCTGCCTCCTTGTATTTGTTCTGATCCCTGAAAAACAGCAGAAAAAAGATAAAAATAGACACTGGCGACAAGGTAAGCGACATGTTCACAGCTACACCACCGGTTTTCTCTGCGTTCAGCTTACATGCTAGAACTTCAGTTCCCACGATCAGTGGAACCAAGACTTACAACTAAATTGACTGTTCAAGTTGAGATAGCATAGCTACAGTAAGGTACAATATTTGTCTGGTTTCTCTGAGTCATTCTTTTGTCCGCGCCTCAAAGAACGACAAAATGAGCGCTAGCTTAGAGCCAGCGCTGCATTGTATGTCTTTGCTGGTGTCAGACTTTGTTTGGCCTCATCTGACACCCAGCTCTCATTTGGAGGGCAGACACACAATTCTGCAGGGTTGTGTTGACATGCCACAGTGTGGAGGCCACAAAAAGACTGATGCAGCTTCGCTGCTATGCACGCCTGTCTGGCTTTATGGAGCCGTGTTGAGTGACTCCGAGGTGAAAAACATTCCTTTCAAAAAATGCTTTAGCACAAAATCTTTAAGATAGCAGATTGTGAGGAGAAAAGCAACGAGCCGCTTTTCTCCTTCACCTTTACGGTTGAAAAGTTACGTACGTTAAAGATTTTTTGTTTAAGCATCACCGACGACACCTCAAGGGTTAACATTTTGAGGCTTACTCAGTCCCACGCTCAGATTTAATCAATTGAATTACCTGTAAACAAGCGCGAGGATGTTGAGCATGGTAGCTACGTCGGGATGGTCGTGTCCAGAGGTCTTCTCCAGGTCTTCCAGGGCTTGTTTACAGAGAGGCACGGCCACCTCGTACCTGCCCTGCGAGGCGTACTGGATCACCAGGTTGTGCAGGGTTCGCAGGCGAGCTGGGATCTCGTATCCTCCCTGCTGAGCAGCTGCGGCGGCGGCACTGCCGTGAGCTGGCTGGACTGAACAATGAGATAAAAAAAAGAAACAGAAATGAGTGGAGATCAGAACGAGAACAAATCTATCTATTCCGAATAGTCAACTAATCAGGTCATGCACAAACTGGATCTAAAGCACACATCTTAACAATCATTAGCTTTAACCCTTCCACTCTCTTTGGGGTCCAGATGACTCCACCCACATATTGATGTGATTCCTTCCATGACAAATGTGGACAAAGGTGGACAGGATTTTATGTCTGCCATGAACATTAGTGAAACTCAAGAATCAATGATAAAAAAAAGTTTAGCGTGCTGTCTTGTGGGGTCCAGATGACCCCACTTTTAATGTGAATAAATAAGCTAAGGAGAGCAGAAGGGTTAAACCAACTAAAAAATAGATATATAGCATTACTGTGATAATGCTAATGTGAATGCTGTAAGCTGAATTTTCCCGCTGAAAATGTTAGTGCTGATAGCTGAAGATGCTGAAATTAATAGCTAAAAACACTGAAGTTGATAGCTGAAAACGCTAAAGCTGATGCCCAGCTAAAATATTAGTTAAATGTGAAATTAGTAAAAAAAAAAAAAAAAAAAAAGCCTAAATTTGCCAAAATAGCCAACATGCAGCTAAAATATTAACTGAACTCCAATATAGCTTAAAAACCTTAATAAATGCTAAAATAATTCAAAAAGTTAGCAGAATGTGATCATAGCTTTCAACTTTACTACACTCTGACTCCATATAATATAAGGTAACGACTAATCGACTATTAAATTAGTCGTCGACTATTTTAACATTCGCAGCTCTAATCCATTTACACCTGGAGTATCACTGCTTTTGGCTGAAGGTTTTTCTGAGATTTCAATAATAATCTGTTGCTGAGGGCTAAGTAATGTGATGCTTTGACACTGGTCACTCTTTAACAGAAGCTGGTCACTAACTTTGGATAAATGAAAACCACACCAACAAAACACGATGACATTTCTAAATTGTGCATTTTTAATCCCTGATGGCCAGAGCGTCATTCATGTGCATTTTTAATCAACCTGCTTTGTTAAATTTTGCTTTTTTTCATTGATTTATTTTCCTTAAGGCCTCCTGTCATCAGTATTTGACTTTAAAATGTCCCACCACCGTGTTTCTTCTTGATTTAAAGAATCTTCTGAATCTATTAGATTCCGGAGATGATGAAAATTAGACAAGACTACCAAACAACACATAAAGGCAGAATACTCATTAAACCTGGCCTGCTAACAGCAGTTTCTGTAAAAGAACTCCGCCCTCAAAAAAAGAGCAGCAGTCATTGGAAGGCAGAGAATGACTTCAGTACCCCCCCTGACTCACATGCAGGACATCCATACCAGACTAATCAATACTCTATGCAGACATGCTGCACTTTGATAACTGGTTTTCAAAGCAGCATAGAGACAGCTGTTTTGACATCTGCAGAGGGAGGATGAATGCTGTGTGAAGAACAATGAGGAAAAAAGCCTCACCTCTGATTCAAACACTGAAACATTCCACTTTACATCGTTTTATATTTCTTCACAAAATCCACAAGGTGTTCCACTAAAACTCTGGAATGCTGGAATGAAACTGGTTCTGCAACACGAAAAGACATGCATAAGCCAGAGACGTCCTCCCAGAAACTTCATCCTGCTGGAAGCAATTTACCAAAATCCTAAAAAGCTCTTCGAGCTGTTTGAATGACGCTGGACGGAGAGGACGCCTGAGCTTCCCCTACATTCTCCCAGCAACCATCACAGACGCACAGGAAAAGGACAGATTCTGCAGAGCATTCTCTCTTCCTGAAGCTATTTATTTATGTTTCCTGTGTCAATGAAAGCCCAGGTCACAACTAAAACACATCTGACACGGGGAACACTTCTAACATCATGGAGTTGATTAAATGAGGAGAGATCAGATCAATCATCTTCTTCTACAGCTGCTTCTCTTGTCCATATAAAGTCCAACTCCAACAATCTACACTCCAGTGACTCCAAATACATTACATACAATACATTTGGGCTCATCAAACACTGCGTTCAATGATGGCTGGCAGTGAGGAAGGTCAGATACGACAGAAGGAACAACTCACTGCCTGGAGCCTGGTCGTCCTGGTCATCTGGAAAGAGATCATCCAGAGTCTCCTTACTGGAGTCAGAGTCCTTCTCCTCCTGAGGAGCAGCAAGGAGAGATGACACTGCTTTATTCAGAAAAAAAACACCGTTTATTTGTATACTTTAACTCGCAGTTTAAAGTGCTTCACAAAAACAGACGAATCAAAACCTATTTTACTGTTTCAAAATAATTTAAACAGTAAATCAAAAATTAGGATTATCAATTCAATGTACAACAAAGTAAAGAAAAAGTAATGAGGATCCAATCCTCCCGCTGTTAGCTTACAGCCTCACACCCCCGCCCCAACATTAGCAGTGCAACAATAATGGTGATCAATACTGGAGAGCTGATCCAGTCGTAGTTTAGATCCAGATTCCAGCTCAGACCAGGAAAACAAAGATGTTCGTGGATCTATTTGTCTGCAGGTGGATGATCAGAATGAAGCAGAGCATGGAGACTTTAGCCTGCTGATGGTAGCTTACATTACTGCTAAAACCATTTTTCTCATTTGCTTTATTCAAACGATTTAAAAATAGACATAGAAATACAATAATAACCCTAATTTTCTTCACGTGTCCTCCATCATGAGAAAAAACATGTTAAAAACACCATTTTCATCAGCGTGGGTCTTTATTTAGATCAACATAAGTTTACCTATTATACCTTCATTTTGGCAATGTTTTAGAGTAGCAAAATGGTGATAACACTGTTAATGTTTAAGTCGGGATAATAGAAAAAACAAAACTTTCCCTTGTCCCTCATTAGGGCTGCCACGATTAGTCGACTAAACGATTACTAATTGACTATTAAAATAGTCAACAAGTAATTTAATAGTAGATTAGTTGTTTGTTTATATTATGTGGAGTCAGAGTTTAGTAAAGTAAAAAATATACACTCTGGTAGCTTTTTGGACTATTTTTGCATTTTAGTTTTTTTAGGCTCGTTTGGAGTTTAGCTAATATTTCATTTGATTGTATACATTAAAGTTCTCAATGAATCTCATTGGAGCTTTGGTTTACATCATTTTCTTTTGGCCCTGTGACATCACCTTTTTTATGCCCTGGACAAATCTTCCTTCTGTTTATTTCAAAGCCTTTCAGCCCTCAAAGCTGTGATGATGTTTGCCGACGTGGCTGGCTTCTGCTGCTCTCCAATGTGAATTTAAAGATATATGTTTTTATGTTGCTCCCTTCCCATTGTTCCTAAGGATAAAATCTTTACTGTAGAGTTAACCGTTTCCCCTCAGCTTCATGCTGCACACTGGTTCCACGACTGTGACAGGGCCTCATCTCTGATGGCACATGACCCTCAACGTGATGTACCTCTGGTCTAAGCTCTACCTACTTCATCTATTCTCCTTCTCACTTGTTATGCTTATATTCAGCACTTTTTACAGCTGTACTTTTAGTAAATATTTTCCCTCACACTGTTGAAAAGCATATCCTAAACTTGAGTACCTTCAAGTAAAAATCCCAAACACTACATAGTTAAAAGCTCTGGTCTGAATACTAAACTGGATGAAATCAGAAAATGTAGCAGCAAAAGCAGGAGGAAGCAGAGCAGCATCTACGCTTGAATTTCAGCTGAGGAGGGCTCCCTCAAACTGAGCTACAGGAAAACAGTAATGGCAGATAGCTAAATGTAGTAATAAACTAGCCCGCTTGTTTGTACAGACACGGTGGATGATCAGCACTTACCGAGGGCGAGAGGTCTTCATCGTACTTCTTCAGCTGGTTCATGAACTCCAGGTGCTTCTTCTCCTCTTCCAGCTGAGCTACACTCTGCTCGCTCTTCTGCAGTTTCTGCTGGGTCCCTGCAAGCTCGTCCCTCAGCCACTGGTTCTCCTGGCACAATCGGCGCACCTGAGCACGTAGCTTCTGCTTCTCCGACTCAACCGAGCTCAGGTGGTTAGACAGCGCCATCATCACCTGCCGAAGAAAAGAGAATGCATGTCAGATGTAAAATGCATACGAGACCTGGTCGGAAAGTCCAGAAAGTTCACAAACAACTTCTAATTCCCGAATTCCTTTATGAAATGATTGAAAGAACTAAAGATTGACAGTTCACTCCTTACCGCTACAAAAACATTTAAGCTTAACTAAGGAATACAAATAGTAATAACTAATAAGAGTGCGTTACATTTACTCTGTGTATTTTCTACAACAACAACAAATGTTCGCTGTAGAGTTAGTTAAAGGTGTTGAGGGTAAAAGCAGCCAGCAGGTTGCATGTGTTGAAGCCAGAGGATGGGAGGAATGCTCTTGAAGAGTTTACAGCTCCGAAACAGGAAGGACTTTCCAGAAAAACACTGAAGCCTGAAAGGGACAGTCTGCAGACTGTGGATGAGATGGTGGAGATATTCACCAAACAGGTTGCTGGGACACTGAGAAGGAGCTGAACCATCAGCAATGACTCGTCCGTTGTTTGGAAAAAGCAACAACATCAGCAGTTGATGGTATGTGAACTTTTTCTGCAAATCAGCAGGTTTTCTGTTCCTCATCTGAGCAGTGAAGCGTCTATTTCAACAGATCCGTTTCTGTTGCAGAAGTTTTGTGCTCTGTCTACTGAAAGGTCTCTCCAGCCTTGAGAGATGGACATGTGTACTACACTCACTAGATATTCTAATAGCCTCAAAATGTTTGAATCTGTCAATGTGTTATGCTTTTTTTTAGGAGGAAAAGGTTTGTCCACCAAATACCCTAAAAGTTTGAGTTACGAATAAATGTACTGTCTCCTAAAAACCCCACTAGGACTACACTGGACGGTACTTATGATAACCTTCAGAACATGCCATCTGAACACCCACATTTACATTATTGAAATCATTCATTAGTGGTGTTATAACGGTTTTAGTGAGATAACAGAAATGGCTCATGAGCCTACAAAGGTGCCTAAAAACTTTTTTATTTCATTTTTTTAAGTTTGTGTTTAGTCAAATTAATGCATATATTTGTCTAATAAATTCCTTATCACAGAAAACTGGTAAGAGGACAAACTTTGCAAAAAAAAACCCTACAAACCAAAGTATCCTCTAAATTTCACAAATATAAAAGTCTGACATTTCACCAGAGATGATTCTCCAGCTGCTGCTGCTCCACATACCTGAGCTTCACTAAGTCCCAACTCCAGCATGTCCAGGGACTTGCGGATCATGTGCGACTTCTCCTCGACGAGGACGCCCTCCTCGTCCTGCTTCAGGCAGCGCAGAGTACCCAGCAAACCCTCCAGGATGGAGTGGTGCTCCTGCTTCAGGGCCTCCAGCCCCTGGATCACCTGCTTGGTCTGGGAGATGATCTCATCTTGTGACAGCTTCTCCCCCGGATCCTCCTCCTCCTTCACCATGGTGGACATGTCCTCACGCATCCTGCAGATGCATGAAGGCAAAATGTTCTGTACCTCATCGGCAACAAACTGCTCCAACTACAGTTTTTATACTGCGCTGTGTTAAAACACACAATCAGATTTCATGAGTGATTTGTAAACCAGCAGCAGTACTTTAAGAACCATTTTGTGTTAAACTGATATTCTGAAGGACTTGAGAACAGGTATGGTGTCTGTATGATTTAAAAACCTGAAACATTTCTCTGCTACTGCAAGACAAAAGAGGGATTAGTTCTAAACACTTGCAAGGAGAAATGGACAGAGACCATGCAGACCTTCTCTTCTACACTCTGAAGTTCTCTGTCTAGTTCAGGAGTCTGTAACCTTTGGCTCCAGATCCACATGTCTCTTTTATCTCTCCATGGTGGCTCCAAACATAAAATAATTCATGGAGACTGCTGGCCCAGACATGTCGACCGTCAGAGTCAGCAGCTCCTGATAATGTCTGTCTAACCAAAACTACCTAAAGAAAACAAATAAACAAAGCCTGAAAACTAAGACTACCAAGATCCAAACTAAAATAACAAAACCCAGCAGAGTAATACTGCTGAGGACAAAGAGGAGAAAAGAACAAAAAATAAATACAAGAAAAATAAAATAGTACGTTTTTAAAGTAATGATTACTTAATTATTATTTATTTAATTTAGTTTAGTTAAATGTATAAATTGATGACTGAGGTTCACATAGATGATAAACTATGTAGGTTTTTACATCCTGTTGACCTGAAGACGTCTTGTTTGATCAACTCTACCTCCAGAATGAACAGATTTATATGGAAAACTTTGGTAAAAAGTTTGATCTGTTATGAGTTAAAAGCACATATTATCTTATGCTGCACAATATGGGTTACTATCTGTCCAGAGCTGCATTGAGATGACCCTGTTTGGCACAAAGAGTCTTTTATTTTGAAAATAAGTTTGCTTTTTGTAAATAACATTTTGAGAGATGGTAATAATGTTGGAAAGTAGATCACGTTTGATCTGGCACAATTAGTTTGAGAAAGGAATACAACAATTAGGGAACTTGTATATAGACAATACCTTACTGTCATTTAGTGAGGTAAAAGAGACCTTTAATATGGCAGAGAAGGGGACTTTAGGAAATATTTACAACTCTGGAGTAGTGTGAAATCAGCTTGTGGTTTAAATTGGGTACAGGAAAATAATATATAATTTAAATGTGGTTGAACTCAACTAGTACATTACTTGTTGCATCTGTGTTTTATACTGCAAAACATTTTGAAGTACCAGAGAAAGACTCTGTGAGAGCCTGAGACTTCTCTGGCAAAGGAACCTACAACTTGCCATTCCTGAAGAGGTATGGCGTAACATATTTTCAGACACTGGTTGGGCACTAGGGAAGGCAGAAGTAAACTCATCCATCATTGAATTGTGCACCAGTATTATTACACTTCGTCAAAGATGTTGAGGATGGGCCTGTTGCGAGAGAACAACTGTTGGAAATGAGGAAATAACTCTGGTACTTTTCTTCACATGTTTTGGGATTGTCCTTTTTGCACTGAAGTGATTACGAGCATGGAAACTATGATTGGACTACCTATTCCTCAATTACCACAACGGTGTCTATTAGGAGATGAATCTCTTGGATTCCCAAAAGAATCGTTTCAGCTAGTAATAGCTGGATCAATGGTGGCCGCAGGACTCCTTCTAAAGAATTGGAGGAGACCTCACAAACCTCAGTTCATGGATTGGGTTAAACTCATGACAGAGACCGCTTCATTTGAGATTTTCATCGCTAAAACTAACACTACCCAGGAAAAAACAGGCAGAATGTGGAACCATTTTATGACATTTATAACTACACAAGACTCTTCTTCCACTACAGAAGTTGAATTGTGCCATTTTTCTTGTTTTCTTTTCTCTAAATGTACGGAGCAGATACTCTCGTAATTTTAGTTTTTTTTCTTTTTTGCTGCTGTTGTTGTTAGGTTTTTGGGGAAAAAAATCAATAAAAAACTTTAATGACAAAAAAAGGTGATGAATGCAAATCCAAATTTCTTAAAGGCTAAAGTAAAACTATGCTGCTCCCTCTAAGTTTTGATCAAATGCTTCTTTTACTGTTAAAGGTCACAACCCCTGGTCTGAGCTTTGCCTTTTCCTTCCGTTGGAGGCGTTCCCTAGTTCCATTTAGATCAGTAAACTCTGACGGGTAGGTGGAAGGACAGCTACAGACGGTCATTACTATCACTGATTCTCTATCATCCTGTTCATGACACCGGTTTCTTCAAGCATGTGCATTAAATCAGCTCCTCACAGCCTTCGACTGTGGCAGCAGGGATCTGATCTGCAGTTTTTAACAGTCTTTTTTAAAGACTTACAGCATCCAGAAGATGGATCCATGAATGAACGTGTCTGACTTTAGTCTGGACACGAGACCACTACCGTTCTCTGACTAAAATGGTAAAAGCTGGAACATTTAGTTGAAAAAGTTTTAAAAGATTTTCAAACTCTTGGCAACACATCTAAAAATAGAAAACAGAGAATATTTCAGCTCAATCGTGTACAGGAGTACTAAATATTTAAACTGCTATTTTAAGGTACATTTTATCCTTTGATCCTGATTTTCTATACTTCACAAGGATCTTCTCCTATAATTCTTCTGCTCTTCATTTACCTAAGTTTCTCACTCTCTAGGCCAGTTTTCAATTAGATTTTGGGAGGAAAAACTTTGGAATGAATTCCCTAATCCAATAAAAACTTACAATTCTCCAAAGTGTTGTATAAGATGTTTAAACAAGCATTTAATTTCTGTTTCGCGTCGAGTCTTCCTCATATTTGTTTGGATATTGTCTGTTCTAAAATTGACTTGTATGGTCATGGGTCAAACTGTCTCGGAAATGTTTCTCACTTTTGTCCCGATGGTGTTATTTAGTGGCTGGTAAATTTATGTTTTCTGCTAATAATTGTATTTTACTGCTGTTTTTAGACAAATCATTTTATTGTGAACTACTTGTATATGAATTGCCACTTTTATCTTTAAACACTTTTGGAATATATATATATATATTATGTGTTTGACTGTTTTGGGTGGAGGCCTTGAATAAGCCGTTTGGGTTTTTTGCCTCTCCCTGCACTCTGCTCGACTTTCTTTTTATGAATCCTTGTTATGTATTTTATTTTTGCTAAACAATAAAAACTAAAGGCTAAAAGCACAAATACACACACGTGCACACAAACACACACACGTGTAAGAGGATTAAGACAGAGTGCTTCAGCAGCACCTGCAGTAAGCTAATACACCTCCACCAGCACAAAAGACTGGAGGCTGACAGAAACACCACTGAGGTCAAGTTTCACAACTCAAACCAATGAAAATGTTGAAACAAAACAATAGTGACTTCTTCTTCACAGCGGCGCAGACATGAAAGTAATCTTACAACTATCTGTGATAGCCTTCATTAAAGCAACTGCTCACATTACAGATGCTTTAAAGTCAGCAGACATGCCCTGAACTGCCCCAGGAGGTTCAGATGAAGAGTAAATAATCATCTGAACACTCTCTGAAAACCACACAGAGGACAGCCCCCTCGATCGCCATGTGATCAGTCCACTGAAGGACTGGTCCGCAGGAGGTGGAAAGGTAACGAATGTCTGCATAGACAGACAGACTGTAGGGCTGACTGAATACTAGAATTGGGTAATTGCCTCAACACTTCATCATTCATCAGAACATTTGAAAAGCAAATTAGAGGATGCTTTGGTGAAAGTTAAACTGGTTTGTTTCACAGCTCAGGACACTTAACAAAATCACTCTGTCTCTGTGTTGAGAAACATGGAGGTAATAAAACACGCCAAACAACATGTTTTACTTCAGCAGAATAAATGCAAAAAGAAAAAACTAAAAGCGTGTTATTTGAAGCTTACAGCTGATGGTACTTTCACCTGGAGAAAAGAAAGCATGAAATAATTACAAGCAATTTGCTGGTACTCGTTTCATTTGATTCTTGAACTTCATTTCCTTTATAGCTTTTGCTTTAATGTGCTTTTTAATATGCTGTCCTTTTTAAACTCAGTTTCTTGTCACTGAGTCTCATGTCATGTTTGGACTCCTCTACTTTCAATCTTTTTAAAGGGCTTCACACTGAGCTTCTTTTGAACCCTTTAACACTGAACCTCCAGTGTTTATGTTCTTTGATTTCCTGTCATTTTTTGAATTGTTAACATGATAATTCCAGTAGATTTTGAAAATGAGCCGCTTTTCTCCTTCAAAATCTACTGTAATTACAATGATAGTGATGAAGATTTTGTGTTTAAGCTTCACCAGCGACGCCTCAGAGGTTAAAAGACAGGATTTTACTGTGGTTCCAAATCAACAAACTATGCTCAGTCTACCTGTAGAAGTTAAAGATGTAAAACAGATGAACTTTGTCAAACCTTAAAACACACGTAGAACTAATTAAGGGTTTCAATAGCAATTTGACACTTAAATCAATTTTTACTTGGGAAAATGAAAAATGGGTTGATCAAATGCATAAACTGATTGTGTTGTTGTGAAGCTTTCAGGAGTCACCACAGCCAATCAGCTTTCACCGAGCTGCACATGTGGTTTATCCGGGCTGGAGACCAGCACAGGGAGACCAACACCAACTCATTGTGTCTTCAAAGCTTTTCATTGTACTTGTACATAAAAATGTTTTTCTGTTCATCTGGAACAAGAGTCTGTAACCTGCAGCTCCAGATCCACGTGAGTCTCTTTTAGCTCTCCCTCTTTGGACAAACATAAAATAAGTCATGGAGACTGCTGACCCAGACATGTCGACCGTCAGAGTCAGCAGCTCCTGATAATGTCTGAATAACCAGAACTACCTAAAGAAAACAAATAAACAAAGCCTGAAAACTAAGACTACCAAGATCCAAACTAAAATAACAAAACCCAGCAGAGTAAGACTGCTGAGGACAAAGAGGAGAAAAAGAACAAAATAGCAATTTTTGATGACTTAATTAGCATTTATTTAATTTAGTTTAGTTAAATGTATAAATTAATGTCTGAGGTTCACATAGATGATTAACTATGTAGGTTTTTACATCCTGTTGACCTGAAGACGTCTTGTTTGTTCAACTCTACCTCCAGAATGAACTGATTTATATGGAAAACTTTGGTAAAAAGTTTGATCTTTTATGAGTTAAAAGCACATATTATCTTATGCTGCTCAATATGGGTTACTAGCTGTTCTGAGATGATCCTGTTAGGTATAGAGTGTTTTTTATTTTGAAAAATAAAATAAAATACAATTTTTAGATATGCTAGGTTCTTTTCATATTTTATCTTTTGTTTGTGCCAAAAATAGACATAATTCATATTTATTATAAAAAAAGAAGGTCATGAATGCAAATCCAAATTTCTTAAAAAGGCTAAAGTAAAACTGTGCAGCTCCTACTAGATTTTGATCAGTAGAAAATTAGCCCAAGTGGTTGTTTACTGTTAAAGGTTGCCGACCCCTGATTTAGATTAAAATAATTAATGAATAAAATATTTACTTTTTTAAGTTTAAGCCAGGGGTCCCCAAACTTTTTATTGTGTGAGCCACATAGCGGTTTTCTTCTCTGATGTGGGGCCGGGGTCAAGTTGTATGCTAACGAAAGAAGTGTAGAAATCCCAGAATGAGTCTAAACTCAAACATTTGTAATTTTAGAGGAAGCCACACATAACCAGATAGGAACACAGACTGCAGAGGAGTGGAAATTAAAGTCACACTATGAGGGTCTCAATCGCATGATTTAAAAAAAAAAGGAAAAATCTCTGATAATGTTCAGGGGGCCAGGACAAATGTGGAGGAGGGCCGGATCTGGCCTTTAGTTTGGAGACCCCTGGGTTTAAGCCATAAGAGAAGTGAGGGCTGATTTTAAAACCAGACTGATGATTCTGTTCTGGATACAGAAGCATTGAATGAAGTCCTTTAGGACTGGAAGCAGATTAATTGATTCAGTAGATATTCAACCTTAGTGCTGAATGCTGCTTTGGATTAAAATTCTGCCCATTTCTTGAGATCACTGTTAGTGCTGCCACAAACGACTATTTTAATAGTCAACTAATCATCAATTATTTTTTCAGATTATTCGACTAATCCGGTCATGCAAAAACTGGATGTAAAGCTCAGATGTCAACTATCATTAGCTTTAAACTAATTATGAACTAGATATATAGCATTACCTGTGATAATGTTAATGTGAATGCTGTAAGCTGAATTTGACCGCTCAAGATACTAAAATTGATAGCTGAAAAAACTGAAGCTGATAGCCACCAAAAATATTAGCTAAATGCCAAACTAACCATAAAACACTGAAAAAGCCAAAATTAGCCAAAACAGCTGAAATATTAGCTAAACTCCAAAATAGCCTAAAAAATTTTGGTGAATACCAAAATACTCCAAAGAGCCATCAGAATGCCCTTAGAACTTTCAACTTTACTACACTCTGACTCCATATAACATAAGGTAATAATCAACAGTTAAATTAGTCGTCGATCATTCATCATGGCAGCCCTAGTCACTCAATGAACGCTCAACTGAATTTAACACTGTTGTTTTGGAAATATAGTCAGTTTTACTGAGCACCAGATTTTCTTTTTTTCATGATAAGTTACGTGACATTTGCAAAAACTGAGATCCTCCTGATGCACATTTTAACCCTCGTGTTCTCCTATGGGTCCAGATGACCCCACCCTTATATTGATGTGTGATCCCTCCCATGAATAAGGTGGACAGGATTTCATGTCTGCCACGACGACCAGTGAAGATGAAATATTTAAAAGAAGGAGTTCTGGGTGCTGTCTTGTGGGTCCAGATGGCCCCACTTGTAATGAAACACGCCTAGGACACTACAAGGGTTGAGAAAGATGATCAGACTTGTTTTTTTAACTGTGATTCATCTCGGGCAAAGGTGGAGCAGGGCAGGCCTCTCACAAAGGCGGTGTTTCCTGGGTCCTGGAGGGTTTTGTCCAGAGGAAGGCCGTCATGGACCGGCGCATCAGGCGCACCTGCAGACCAGCAGAACCACCTGAGACAAACATGCTGAGTTTTCCGTTCATTCGGTGTTTGCATGAGCGTGGATATTCCAGCAGCTTCCAGGACCACACTGGGATGCACTGTCTGCCAGGGGCCGCGTGCTCGACACAGGCAGCTTTCAGCGTGCGCGTCAGCCCTCTGAATGCCAATGAGAAGACCACTGTCACGTGACGAACCGGGTCACAGCCACGCGCTCTCGGACCTCTGGCCCACGAATCCGGCTCCCGGGCCGCCGTGGGTGTGCGCCTCTCCTCTCCGCTTCCTGTTAGCGCGTTAGCAGGCGGACCGACCCGAAGGACCGGATAGTCTTCTCCTCATTCCTGTCAAACCAGAGCTGCCTGACAGCTAATGTGCTTATGGCGTCTAATTCCTGACGTCGATGTAAACATGGACCGCATCGCTCCAGAACGAACGTTTGGAGAAGAAAAGCTGCACAGATTTAAAACGACGCCCATAAACGAGTGTGCCACAATACCGTGGACCATTTTAGGGAGGTAATGAGACGGTAATCCCATACAAACCAAGAACTACACCGAGCCCGTCTTACCGTTCTCTGGGACATTCGTAGAAGCTCGACCGTCAGATTCCTGCTCTCTGAAGGCTCGGTTCTGTCGCCACCGAGACGCTGAATCTTCGAGCTGCCAGTGATGGTTTGGTCTTTCTGAGGACTGAAACCGGACTTCACCGCATCAGGTTCTCCTTGTGTTGTAGCTACATTCTAGCCGCCTAGCAACGGCGTGTCAGAACCAGAACCAGGCTTTAGTCCGAGCCGCACGGGACAGGCCTCTTCACCGCCGCCTCCATGGCCGCAGCAGCTCCAGGAAACCCGCTCGGTACCGGTGTCGGTGTGGCAGACGGAGGTGACAGCTGTGTGAGCTGCTGGCTGACTGACCGGCCACAGCGTGAAAATGGCGCTCCCCGCCCGGCGCCCCCGCTCCTCGCGCCGGCAGCTGTGATGTCATTCCGGGCAGATTAAAGCGGAAGCTGCGGCGCGAGCGGCCAGATTTGTGCTCAGCGAAAGCAGAAGCATGGACAGGTGGAGAAAGCAATCAACACTGATAATAATCATCATCATTTTATATTATTCAAAAATAGATTCTTAAACTGAATCCTGAAATAAAAGAGGACGTCGGTGGAGAGGGGCGAGCACTGCATCCTCCACTCTAACACCAGCCACCTTCATGTCTTCATTCACTGCATCCATAAACCTCCTCTTTGGTCTTCCTCTAGACCTCTTTCCTGCAGCTCTAGACTCAGCATCCTTCTACCAATATATTCACTGTCTCTCCTCTGAACATGTCCAAACCATCTCAGTCTGGCCTCTCTGACTTTATGGTAAATAAAATTATTATATAGAACTTTTCTACCTTACTTGAAGGCCCAAACCACTTTACAGTCACTGACCCATTCACACACCGTGGTGGTACTTCTCCTGAACACTGGCACCTACCCCCCACCAGAGGCAATGTGGGGTTCAATGTCTTGCCCAAGGACACTTCGACCCAAGGCGGGAGTCAAACCCGCAATCTTCCAGTCAGGAGTCAATTGCCCTACCGCTGCATCACAGCTGCCCAGCTTTATCTCCAAAACCTGTAACCTGTTCTGTCTCTCTGATACTCATTCCTGATCCATGCTGGTTACTCCCAAAGATCTTCATCTCTGCTATCTCCAGCTCTGCTTCCTGTCTTTTCGTCACTGCCTCTGTAAATGACATTTAAATAACGTGCTAATTTTGATCAATTAAAAACAAGTATAATTTAATTAGTCAAAAACCAAAAGGCAGTACTTTTCTAGTCCCATTTATAGATGTAAAGAGCCAAGAGTTGATTTAGGGTTTGGGTACCCTTTAAACCTCCAACACCAACCAAAGGTTTTCACCATGGAGGCTGTCATTATTAAAATTAGCTCTATCTTCTCGATGGCCTAGCAGTTAGAGCTCCTGCTCACTCAACCAAGAGGTTGCTGGTTCAAACCCCACTGGCAGCTAATGTGTTTCTTTTCTTTTTTTTAAACACAAAACTGTTCAATTCAGGTAAATAAAACATTTTTTATAGACAGGGGCAATACATGACAAAATAGCAATGTGGGGGGTTGTTTGTTTTGATTTTGGTATTTTTAAAGGGTAATCAAATAGTGCAGTTGGAGGCTTATTCCATTCTTAGCCCATATTTGAAAAATGGCCCAAAAAAAGGGGCCGGGGCTTGTGGAGCCAGACTGAGCGGCAGAGGAGTGGCTTAGATCTATGATTGACTGTTGGGCTACGTAGCATATACTGGGTGTTTAATATGTAGAGTGGATTGTCTTTGTTATGTTCAATTAAAATTCAACAACTGGAATTAATCAAGATGGTTACATAACCTTTAGGTCAGTTTAGTTCTCTGGAAGATGGAGGGTCCGGTTCCTGTCCTTCATGTGTCGAAGTGTCCTTGAGGAAGGCATTGAAGTCCACATTGGTGCTGGTGGTTATGGTTGGCACCAGTGTTATGCAGTGGTGCTGCCATCAGTGTGTGAATCTGTGAATGGGTCTGTGACTGTGAAGCACTTCAGGCCTTCAAGGAAGGTGGTAAACACTATTAAGCATACGCCATTTACCATTGAGTTCAAAGAATGTTAAACTTCATATTGTACTTAAAGTATTTAATTCCTTTAACAACAGCACAAATCAAAGAAGCAACAGACAAAAGCCATCCAGAGCTGGGGGTTTATTTGGATGTATGGTTAGAGCGTTGGAGAGCCGCTCTTCTTGCTGTTCCATCTCTCCGTGAAAGTTCTCCACGTGCTGCTGAGGACAACTCGAGCCATGAGCAAGGTGATGGTGAAGTTACGTCTGTACCATTCTCTGGAAACAAGAGCCACATGAATAAAGCTTTGTCCCTCACACAGTCAGGTTTCTGGTGAGGAAAACGATTTTTAACAGCTTTCCAGTCTGCAGTCTGTTAGCACAAGAATGAAAGCAAAACATCTTTAATATCTGTTAACATGTTTTAAAGCACACGTCAAAGTCAAGGCCCAGGGGCCGGATCCGGCCCTCCAGGTAAGTCTATCCAGCACTCCAGATCATTTTATTTTATTGTTATTAATGACCCGATGTTATCTTGAGTTTATTTCTAACTTGTAGAATTCTGACAAAATATATTTTTATGGAGAGTAAAATATTGAAAGTTATTTAAGTTGATTCATTCTGGAATAATATTCCTGCCTTTTTATTATTCATAATTATGTTAAAAAGTATTTACTAAGATTTTTTATGCTATTTTGGAATTAAACTAATATTCCAGCTACATTCTAGCTGTTTTGGCTAACCAGAGTTGTTGTTTTTTTTTTTTTTTTGAAGTTATTTGGGCTAATTTAGCATTTAGCTAATACTTTAGCTGGTTATAAGCTTCGGCATTTTCAGCTTCAGCGTTTTTAGCTATCAGTTTCAGCATCTTCAGTGGGAAAATTCGTTTTACAGCATTCACACTAGCATTACCACAGGCAATACTATATATCTAGTTCATAATTATGTTAAAAAGTTACAGTTTGAAATTTTAGTGTTCAATAAATGTTTATCCTGTTCGACGAGTTTGACCCCCCTGTATTAAAGGGTTTGCTTACTTTTCTGTATTTGTGTTTTATTATTTAAAAAACGACCTGCTGTACCATAAGACACACTCTTTCCAAAGAATGAGAATATCATGAAAAAGTGTGCTTATTTCCCTTATTCCATTCAAACAAATTAAACTTTCAAAGAATATAGATTCATGTCCCACTGATTGATTTCAAGTATTTGTTTGTTTATTTTACATAAATTCTGGTTCCAGCTCAAAACAGAATTTCAGAAAATTAGAAAACTGTAGAAGTCTGACCAAATTCTTCAGGACATGAATGTCTGAAACTGAGTTTCACCAACTAATGATGCACTAAACTCAAAGCATCTGCACAGGTTCTGCACGTGTCATGATGTCTTTCATTTGGGAGTTAAGGCCCCGGGGTTTGGAGGAAGACAGGTGAGGAGCTGAACATGTCATACAAACAAATGTGTTTGCATGACATGTTCAGCAGAGACACAACAGGAAGAGAAACGGACACAGTTCACCAGAAAATGGTTATTTCACAATTAACTGTATAGCTTTTTATCAAAATAATCTTGTTTATATCTGTGATTTTCAGTTGATACTGCTGTTGATCAATTTTTACAGGAATGTAATATCTTGTACATGGCATGTGTGCAGCGTGTAAGTTTGTGTAAACTTGTGTTGTCTTTGACAGTCTCCATGCTCATCAAATGAATGTTGACCCAAAAGAAACTATGGAAGGAAATGCGGCTCTGCTCTTGTAGATTTACTCAAATCAAGTGTTTCAGATGTAGTGTGAACCTCGTTAATAAAGAGCTTTTGTCAAGCAATCCTTCACAGACTAAAACTTAGGCAGGTCACAAAAGGACATAAAGTGAAGGGTTTGTGCAGGAGTGGAGTGTTAGAATGTGAAAATGGAGATGACACACTAAACAGTCCAGACTTCACAATGCAAATGAAAGGAGAGCCCTGTAGATCATGTCATGTTGAAGGCTGACCGCTCCTCCACCATGCCGCAGTCTTATGGGTAACGTATTTCAAAAGTAATTAATTCCTGTAGTTTAGTTTCTTTTGTTACTTCATTAACCTCTTAAAACCTCCGCAGCATTTAAAAAAGGAACTTTTACAAATGCAACCGCACAGCCACCTGCCAAATATGCTGGAAAACTTGGATTTAGGTTGCTGAGCTGTGGCATTTTGGGATATGTGACATAGGTTTTAGTCTACGTTTCTATGGCAACCACTCTCTCCAACCAGTGGTGAGCATGCTAGAAGGCCACACCCCTTCCACTGACAGCAGGCTCAGCAGAATGCGTCAATCAAACGCTTCGAACTTTTGTCCCAAAGTCACTTTATTGAGGCTTCTGACTGGTCAGTTTGTAACTTGAGTAACTTGTGGTGAAATAATAAAAGTAGTTTAAAAAATGATCATCAAGAAGATGTAAAGAGTATCAGAGCTGGAATGGTTATTCTGACCAATGGACAGACTGAATAATACCTGTTTATTTCTCTGTAGAAGTCTATGGGATTTTGCCTCTTTTGTGCATAATTTTATGTCTTTTGTTGTTAATGAATAATTTAGGCAACAAAACTCTAGCCCCGCCCCCTCCGTAGAATGACTTTTTGCATTTGATGAGGAGAAAGAAAATGCTGGAGGCATTAAATAGTTCTGTGTTTTCAGACCGTTTTAGTTTCAGATTTGATATGAATCTAACTTCATCGGTGAGACCGTTTTTTTCCACATCTCCCTCCGAGCAGTGGTGAGTAGAGCTGGGCATCGATTATCATTTCCAGATACGATTTCATTTGATTAACAAGATCCTGAATACATTCGATTCTGATTTTTTAGATTCCTCTGATTCTTTAATTCAATTCAATTTATACACATTTGTTTAGAAATACATAAATAATCTACTATATGTTTTGAATATATTTATGTTAATCTGATCCAGTTCATATACTGTAAATGTATCAGTGAAATAATGAGATTGTTAATATCATCCAGTGTTACATGGATTCTCTAAAGGAGAAGTTCTAACTAAAATGTTCAGATCATTAACATTGTAAACATTGTTCTGCTTCTCCTGGAGGACGTTTCAGTTTGGACACTAGGTGGCGATCGCGCTATAGCATTACAGCTTATTCTAGAAGAAGAAGACAGTAAGAGCAATAAAGGATGTTTTAGACCACAACTGTTTTAAAAAAAAAACATTTTCTTTAAAGAGTTTGGAAAATTCATGTCTGAGTTTATAAAGATGTTCATTTAATTAAAATGTACATTTAAGTTGACCGAGTGTTAGCATTAGCTGTCCTATGGGAAATTCCATTAAACGTTAGCATCAAGCTAGCGGAGTTTAACTTTATGTGCTAAATCGATTTCTATTTTTCTGAATTGATTATTGATCTGTTAAACAAAAATCAATTCAGATCACTTAATTGATTTCATCAACCTAGCCCTGGTAGTGGGGGCTGCTTTGTATTTTTGTGTCGTTTTTCACACCGCTGTGTGAATCCTAATGAAGTCAGGTTACATCTTAAACCTCCTTCATTCTTTGCACAAGCTCATCGCTTTGAAAGAGAAGTTTAATGAAGGACAAGGGGATCTTGTTTGTGCTGTTTTTCCCTCCAGAATTTGAGCAGAAAAAGTAAAGTAATCATTAGTAAATTACTTTTTAAAATACGTAATGAGTAAAGTAATTTAATTACAATTTGATCTAGTAACTAAAGTAATTTTAAAAGTAACCGACACTACCCTGTCGCAGCAGGATGACAGGCTGACAGAACGACTCACTTGTTATAATTTGCATGTCGTATTCTGTTTTTGTCCAGGAAGCTTTTGTAAAACACAGCCATCTCCTCGCTGCTCAGACTCCGCCTTCTTCCTGAAGGAAACCAGAAAAGATGGGATTTCACCACATCAGAATCAGCAGCAGCAGGTCTTTCTCAATGTCTTTTAAAAACCCAAGAAGAAGAAACTCCTGCACGTTCTCACCGTCAGCATCACGCAGAGTCAGGCCTTTCACCGACAGCTGGGAAACTATGAACGCTTCTTTTTCCTGTGAAATAATGACAACAGAGTTAATAGCTTTTGGATTTCTTTTTTTATCTGAATATAAATATCTGCGCAATCTTTTGAATAAACCTTAGGTAAAAAGTCAACCCATCAGTTTGTTGTTTTTTCTAAATAATATCTCATAAAGAAACAACAAGAAAAGGCATGTTTGGCTGGAAAGCTGACATGTTGAGGACCTGTCAGCCTGTGGCCTGGCTGCAGCTCTGTCTGCAGGACTGAGCTCGTCTCACTTCAAACTCCAATGTCCCATAAATGCCATCAACAGTCAGTGCAAACATTAAAGATATAAAAGGGAAATGCAATATTTTATTTAAAATGTCATTATTTTAGCTAATGAATTAAACTCAACATGTTTCATTTCTTGTTTGTCACTGAATTTTTCCACACAAAACACTTCATTTAGTTAAAATTTCCCCCAGATGACTCTGACCAGCTAAAAACTAACATCTCTTTGTAACATGTATTTTACCCATCAATAATTTGCAGATGATAGAAACAGAGAAAAGTGATGATTTTAAAGTATTACTGAGCATAAAAATTTATTTTGTTTGGGTCTTGATTTTGTTAAATCCATTTAAAAACTAGTGATGCTTTTATAGGTTTTGCAGAAAGCCTGAAGCGTTGGGAGCGCGTTGCTGCCCTCTAGTGGTGAAGATAAGGAATTTCTAATTCCCAACAGAAATGATCCAAAAAATTACTTAAAAAATCAATTTACCTTTAGTCGAGTTCTCATTTAATTATTATATTCAAGGTTTTATATAATGTTTCAAATCACTGTGAAATGATTTAAAGTGTGAAAAAGTAGAAACAGAACCAGTGTTCTGGAGAACCACACTGTGCTTTAAAACTAACATCAGCTAATATTCTTAAGTGCTGTCTGATGCTGGTTTTCAGGAACTGGTACTGTTTGTGTCTCAGCTGCGTCTGTCCCTGTTATGTGGGAGACCACATTTTAACCAAGGAGGGAACCGATCAGTATCTGACTGAATACATGTCAGCTGTGCAGACAAGTCAGGAAGAGAATTGAGGCTCAAACCCAAAAGCATGCTTATTGTACACACACACTTCTTGTTTGACCAGGACGTCACTCTTGTAAAAAAAGGTCAATATTAGCTTCAACCTTGCTGAAGTTGAGGTTCTGCTTGGTCCAGAACTTGTGGTTCCAGTCCTCGGTGTCCTGCCTCAGGTTTCTCAGCCTCTTCTCCAGCTCGGACTCCTCCTCAGGGATGCGGTAGATGATCGGACGCAGGTTGGACAGCGGGTTCGGTGGACCGATCCAGTCATGTGTGGAGCTGGGCTCTGGTCTCAAAGGTGATCGCTGAGAAAAAAGGGGGAAAATGAACATTAGGTTAAGAACTGAATGTCTTTGGTAAATAGGGACAGATATAGAATCATAGACACACTACAAACAGCAGTCCCATGCTCTTATTCTTTGGAAGAAGCTAGTTTGCAGCATTTGTCAACTGATCTGTTTTTTTGTTAAACAAATTACAAAAAATTGCACAAGTGTAAATAAAAAGCAAAAAACAGATCAAGGAGTCAATGTTAAAATTATATACACCAGTTTAAAAACACAGGAACACGTCAAAAAGATAAAACAGGCCAAAAGGGGCTGCTTAAAACGTGCCTGCAGCACTAATGCAGAAATATATACCAAAATTACAACTTTTTTTTTTTTTTTTTTTGGAAAGGAAATAAAATAAAGACAAAGTCTGTCTGGAAATGTTGTTTTACTAACTTCTAAATTGAAATCATGTGAACAGCAAAATCACTCAGTTATGTTGTTCAGAACTACAAACCATTGGGATTTTGATGACAAACAAATAAATCTGTTCTTCTGGTGTGTCCCTAAAGACTTTGAAGGTCAAAAAGCAGCAGGTGTTTGCCACAGGTTTACAACGGCTTAGAAACTTCATTTCCTCACAGCGCTGAGGGCAGCATGTTAGTGATTTTACCATAGGAGCCTGCAGGCTGATTGAAACTTGACCCACACGCTGGATTCAGACATCCTGCTTACACAGTTCCACTTTTACTTTATTTTTTCTTACTTTAGCGACAGCAGAGAAAGATTACACTTAAACCAACAACTCTTAGTTTGAAGAAACATTTGAACTCTAAAGGCTTCATCACAGGTCGGCTGATTCCTGTGTTGATTCAGCCATAAGCTTGGGACGTATTTTAAACAAAGGTTGGGTTACATTTCTCCCGGTTCTCCTCACAGCAGGAGGAGCAGAGTCAGACTCCAGCTCGGTTTGTTGGATGACCTTTAGTTCCTCTTGAGCCAGCTCAGTGTTTTTGATTGGCGAGGCCTTCACAGCCACGTTCCCAGTGGACACGATGTTTAGGTGAATCCAGAAAACCCTTTCTAACCGGGTTATCAAAAGCAAATAAACATGCCTAAATCAATAACCAACAGTTAGACCAGGAGAGTCAAACTCAACACACCTTAGCTTGCTGGCCAGACAGGATAAACATTTATTGAACACTCTAAAACTAAAATTTTAAAACTTAAAAACATAAATTAGCCAAAACAGCTAGCATGCAACATAACTATAAATGATAAAAAGTCAGGAATATCATTCCAGAATAAATCAACATAAACCTTAAATAACTTTCAATATTTTACTCTCCATAAAAATAGATTTGTCAAAAATGATCTGGAGGCCCGGGGGCCGGACCTGGACTTTAACACGTGCGTTAGACTGCTGTGGCGCTGACTTGAGGAAGCAGGAGGCCCTTCAGATGGGCAGAAGCTCCACTGAAGCGGCTGGAGGCTTCATCTTATCAGAGCAGACGCAGCATGAGGAGAGCAGAGACGAGCTCCGTCATCCAGACTCAGGGGCCCGGGACAAGGTCTGTAGTGTCATTACTACGTTCTACTGCATTATCGTGTTTTTGTTCTTTGCTGGACGTAACACCTTCACCACAGTGTTGTGAATCAGTGATATTCGCCCAAACGAACCAGCTGACAGCTGTTACAGATGTTAATGATGATCAGATCCAGTGAACCATGTTGCTGCAGCGGGGCTCCTGATGAAAACATTAGGCTTAAGCAGGAGTAAACATAGCAACGGTTACGTGTGCGTGTTAATGCCATTTAGTTTCTACAAAGGTAAGCCAGTCCATAACCTGCACGCGCATGACTGTCCAAAGCCATGGCAGACTCAGTGCGCATGCGTCAATATCATGGTTTTCTGCAGGACCAGAACAGAAACGTTTGTGATTCATCCAGTAATGTGAGCACAGACGGACACAAGCACGAGCGCAGAATGGACCTTAGCGGCTTTATCCTGCTGGGTGGTCTGATTAGAGCCGCAGCGCCGGATGTTGACATCCAACAGTTGCACGCGGGCGTTCCTCGCGCTCCTCCACGACGAGCGTCCCGCTGCTCCGAAGTTCATTCCTAAAAACAAGAAGTCTATCTCATGCAAACAGAAAGCTAAACACGGGACGGGGATGGGCAACCCATGTCCATAACTTTATGTCCTTCCGCAAGGATCTAGGACAGATGATCACGTGAGGTCAAAAAAAGCGGGCGGGTACGCTCGAAAGTTACACCTTTGCATGCCGTTCATCAGGTCTCTGCCAACCCCCAACACTCGCAGGCGCAACGTGAAGCCAACCCGGAAG
>NC_050534.1:0-1525 GCF_002922805.2 Oryzias melastigma
TCCTCCATAAAATCACCAACCAAAGTTTCATCTTCAACTTTAAAACCATTTTTAAAAATTTATGAAAAAAAATAATTAACATAATTTTACAAACACATGTTAGTGCTGGACTACATTTATTTTTAGACTAGACTTGAGCTCCCTCTTTCTTATTTCATATTAATTCAATTCAATTTTATTTATAAAGCCCAAAATCACAAAGGAATTTGACACGCTGAAAAAAGGACTTATTTTTATCGATTAATATTTACATTTAAGATTCTATTTTATGTTTCAACTTCCGATAAAGAGAGCACTGCCACTTCTTGTTGTTCACTTAAAGCACTGATGAAACCCAAATAAAACAAATATTATATATGAAAAAAATATTGATGTTTGGCAAAATAAATAAATAAAATAAATGTCAAAATGTTTTCCATTCTAAAATGAATTTAATTTCAGCTTCAAATGTTCATTTTTTTTAAGGTTTCAAATCTACAAATTTCAATTCCATTTTTTTAGTTTCAACTCTATTTATTATTATTTTTTTTGTTCGTTTTCGAATATGAAAATTTCTGTTTCAAAACTTTTTTCCCTTTTGTTGTGGGGCTATCACGAAGGACCAAACCAAATGGATGAGAGTGGTAACTTCAGTCCTGGTGCATTCACTGACTCTGCTAGAACAGAGTTTTGGACACGGTTTGTACAGAATAAAACTCTGATCTTTACACCCGTCTTGGGATAACTTCAGAATATGATAGAACAGACAATACAGATATTTTCTGATCGTAATTATCACAGCTCTAGGAGTCAGTGAAGACACTGGGACTGAAGTTATCACTCTCATCAAGTTTTGATTGGCCCTTTGTGTTAGCCACAACAAGGCCAAAAGTTTTGAAACCGAATTTTTTATATTCAAAAAAGAAAAAAAAAGAGTTTAAACTGGAAAAAAAG
This sequence comes from Oryzias melastigma, assembly GCF_002922805.2. NCBI lineage: Eukaryota > Metazoa > Chordata > Actinopteri > Beloniformes > Adrianichthyidae > Oryzias > Oryzias melastigma. Next base: position 934 of record NC_050534.1, read on the forward strand.
TTTGGCAATTAAAATTCTGAGTTTGACATTCATTCCAGATTCCACCACTAGACGGTCAAGTGGTTATGGTTTCTGACTCACATTCAGAAGGTCATGGGTTCGAATCCCGCTCAGGAATAGTCCACATGAAATATTTGTTTTTACTTTTATATTTTATTTTTACCTTAAAAGGTGGAGCAACATCATATTGAACTCTGGGTTAGGAATGAGATGGAACTTTAGTTCAAATGTGAGTAAAAGCAGGAAAGCCAATACTTGTCCACATGCATCAGGTAACTTTTGAGAGTTTAAACAAGAGAGAACAGTGTGAAAATATTAATGGGTGGCTGAGAAAAATGTAGAAAATGTGTTTTACATGAGAAACATGTCTTGTTAGCCAATGGGTTTGAAGCTCCGCCCCCCTGTAAAAGAAGATCAGTTCAGCAGTGAAAACTTGAAAACTGAATTTTGACTGAAAACAAAAAGGGAGACGCGGGAAAAAAGTTGAAAATACAAATACATGCATATTTTTTACATTTGGTAACAGTTTTAGGCTTAATTATATTCAAGTGTTACATTTACAATTTTTCTTTCAAATTCATACTTTTTTTCC